>NW_028122961.1:0-187143 GCF_965194805.1 Balaenoptera borealis
TGGAATGGGGAACCCGAGCACAAGGAGATGAGAAATGAGGTGCGTTTTAGAAACCTTTCCCGATCACACGATGTACCATCTTCTGGGTTTCTCATGCATGTTTTCGATGTAGGAAGATGCCCTTGAATCTGGAGATTTGGGACCCATGGGATGGGTACCACGCAGTATTACTCTAAAGGGTCTGCGTTTGCTCACCCAACCTCACCAAACCTCTCAGCCCCAAGAGTGTCTGTCCACCCTTATGTCTCAATCAGCTGTGGGTCTAGATATGGTCAATCCAGGTGGCATCACAGCCCCTGGACGAATTTAGTAAGAATTTCTCTCTCTTTCACTGTCTTTGTTTCACGGGTTTTTAAAAGTGATTGATTTTTATAAAGGGGTTTAGCTGCTTTTCACTGCTGTGTTTATGCCGCTTTACACCCGCTTGACTCACTTACAAAGTGATATCAATACATAGGTTTTAACATTCTTACTAGTCAGATATATTCTTGGGTGGTGAATAGGGGGTGTTGAGTCCAGTTCACTGAGCAAGGGGTAGGTCGTGTCTATTACATATTGGGTTTATGGAACGGTCTCTGAGCTAATTTGAAACCCTTCTTTTATGCATCACCCCACCTCACCTTTCCCGTTAAGCAGCCATAGTGTGTTTTCTAAACGGGTGACTCTGTTCTGTTTTGTAATTCAGTTCAAGGGTAGCGGTTTTTACATTCCCTCTATAAGTGATATCTTATGATAAGTGTCTTTTTCTGTGTGACTTATTTCACTTAGAATCGTCATACCTAAATCCACTCATCATGCTGCTACTAGCCTTATGACGTTGATTTCATGGCTGAGTGATATTCCATTGTACATAAGGACCACAACTTCTTTATCCATTTTTCTCTTTCCTGGGATATTTAGGGTGTAACGAAGTGGAGGTTCTTGTCAACAGAGCAGCCCTAAACTTTGGGGTGCCTGTGTCTTGCTGATTTTTAGTTTTCCCAATTTATACGCCCATGAGTGGAAGTGCCCTATGCTCTCTAAGCTGAGTTTTTTCGATGTTTCAGGACACACCGTACACTTCTCCAGAGTGGCTGTTGGCAATTTACATCCCGCCCATCAGCGTAGCAAGGCTCCCGTTTCTCCATGGCCTGTCCTGCATTTCTGGTTTTGACACTTTATTCAGCATGGCCCTTTGGACCGATGGGAAGCGAGACTTCTTTGTAGCGCTGATTTGCCTTTCCAGGTTGCTTGGTTGGCCAAAAAGGGCGTATGCGTTTTTTCCTGAATATATTCAGGAAAAAACGCATACGCCCTTTTTGGCCAAGGGCATCATTGTCGAGGTTTTGCCGCTTTTCCCGTGCTTTAAAGGCGATTCGAATCTACCTCCTGAAATCTGTTTCCTGCAATTCTGCCTTGCTTTCAAATCCTCTTCGTTGCCTTCCCTCAATATATTTGAGGACGAGAGTTATGATTTATAACTCTGCAGGTTTGTGAATTGCAGTGCCCCTGAGCTCCATTTTTCAACTCGCTTTCTTGGGAGCTGGCCGCAAAAGCGCAGGATTGCTTTAGGCCCTATTTTGGTCCCGGGCGGCAGGCTGAGCCTGTGGTTAATTCTTCTTCCTGATGGGAAAATAGAGTGACCTGTGCCTGTCCCAACACCTAGAGCTAGTGTCTCATTGGTTCCCCCTCTTCCCGTTCATCCTCAGGACAAATTGCAACCTGTACGGAACAGGAGGTTAAAGGTGCTGATTCTCCAAGGAGGGAGATTGCTAGTAAAGCGGCTGGAATGGGGAACCCGAGCACAAGGAGATGAGAAATGAGGTGCGTTTTAGAAACCTTTCCCGATCACACGGTGTACCATCTTCTGGGTTTCTCATGCATGTTTTCGATGTAGGAAGATGCCCTTGAATCTGGAGATTTGGGACCCATGGGATGGGTACCACGCAGTATTACTCTAAAGGGTCTGCGTTTGCTCACCCAACCTCACCAAACCTCTCAGCCCCAAGAGTGTCCACCCTTATGTCTCAATCAGCTGTGGGTCTAGATATGGTCAATCCAGGTGGCATCACAGCCCCTGAACGAATTTAGTAAGAATTTCTCTCTCTTTCACTGTCTTTGTTTCACGGGTTTTTAAAAGTGATTGATTTTTATAAAGGAGTTTACCTGCTTTTTACTGCTGTGTTTATGCCGCTTTACACCCACTTGACTCACTTACAGAGTGATATCAATACATAGGTTTTAACATTCTTAATAGTCAGATATATTCTTAGGTGGTGAATAGGGGGTGTTGAGTCCAGTTCACTGAGCAAGGAGTATGTCGTGTCTTTTACATATTGGGTTTATGGAATGGTATCTGAGCTAATTTGAAACCCTTCTTTTATGCATCACCCCACCTCACCTTTCCCGTTAAGCAGCCCTAGTGTGTTTTCTAAACGTGTGACTCTGTTCTGTTTTGTAATTCAGTTCAAGGGTAGCGGTTTTTACATTCCCTCTATAAGTGATATCTTATGATAAGTGTCTTTTTCTGTGTGACTTATTTCACTTAGAATCGTCGTACCTAAATCCACTCATCATGCTGCTACTAGCCTTATGACGTTGATTTCATGGCTGAGTGATATTCCGTTGTACATAAGGACCACAACTTCTTTATCCATTTTTCTCTTTCCTGGGATATTTAAGGTGTAACGAAGTGGAGGTTCTTGTCAACAGAGCAGCCCTAAACTTTGGGGTGCCTGTGTCTTGCTGATTCTTATTTTTCCCAATTTATACGCCCATGAGTGGAAGTGCCCTATGCTCTCTAAGCTCAGTTTTTTCGATGTTTCAGGACACACCGTACACTTCTCCAGAGGGGCTGTTGGCAATTTACATCCCGCCCAACAGAGTAGCAAGGCTCCGTTTCTCCATGGCCTCTCCTGCATTTCTGGTTTTGACACTTTATTCAGCATGGCCCTTTTGACCGATGGGAAGCGAGACTTCTTTGTAGCGCTGATTTGCCTTTCCAGGTTGCTTGATTGGCCAAAAAGGGCGTATGCGTTTTTTCCTGAATATATTCAGGAAAAAACGCATACGCCCTTTTTGGCCAAAGGCATCATTGTCGAGGTTTTGCCGCTTTTCCCGTGCTTTAAAGGCGATTCGAATCTACCTCCTGAAATCTGTTTCCTGCAATTCTGCCGTGCTTTCAAATCCTCTTCGTTGCCTTCCCTCAATATATTTGAGGTCGAGAGTTATGATTTATAACTCTGCAGGTTTGTGAATTGCAGTGCCCCTGAGCTCCATTTTTCAACTCGCTTTCTTGGGAGCTGGCCGCAAAAGCGCAGGATTGCTTTAGGCCCTATTTTGGTCCCGGGCGGCAAGCTGAGCCTGTGGTTAATTCTTCTTCCTGATGGGAAAATAGAGTGACCTGTGCCTGTCCCAACACCTAGAGCTAGTGTCTCATTGGTTCCCCCTCTTCCCGTTCATCCTCAGGACAAATTGCAACCTGTACAGAACAGGAGGTTAAAGGTGCTGATTCTCCAAGGAGGGAGATTGCTAGTAAAGTGGCTGGAATGGCGAACCCGAGCACAAGGAGATGAGAAATGAGGTGCGTTTTAGAAACCTTTCCCGATCACACGGTGCACCATCTTATGGGTTTCTCATGCATGTTTTCGAAGTAGGAAGATGCCCTTGAACCTGGAGATTTGGGACCCATGGGATGGGAACCACGCAGTATTACTTTAACGGGTCTGCGTTTGCTCACCCAACCTCACCAAACCTCTCAGCCCCAAGAGTGTCCACCCTTATGTCTCAATCAGCTGTGGGTCTAGATATGGTCAATCCAGATGGCATCACAGCCCCTGAACGAATTTAGTAAGAATTTCTCTCTCTTTCACTGTCTTTGTTTCACGGGTTTTTAAAAGTGATTGATTTTTATAAAGGGGTTTAGCTGCTTTTCACTGCTGTGTTTATGCCGCTTTACACCCACTTGACTCACTTACAGAGAGATATCAATACATAGGTTTTAAGATTCTTACTAGTCAGATATATTCTTGGGCGGTGAATAGGGGGTGTTGAGTCCAGTTCACTGAGCAAGGAGTAGGTCGTGTCTATTACATATTGGGTTTATGGAACGGTCTGTGAGCTAATTTGAAACCCTTCTTTTATGCATCACCCCACCTCCCCTTTCCCGTTAAGCAGCCATAGTGTGTTTTCTAAACGTGTGACTCTGTTCTGTTTTGTAATTCAGTTCAAGGGTCGCGGTTTTTACATTCCCTCTATAAGTGATATCTTATGATAAGTGTCTTTTTCTGTGTGACTTATTTCACTTAGAATCGTCGTACCTAAATCCAGTCATCATGCTGCTACTAGCCTTATGACGTTGATTTCATGGCTGAGTGATATTCCATTGTACATAAGGACCACAACTTCTTTATCCATTTTTCTCTTTCCTGGGATATTTAAGGTGTAACGAAGTGGACGTTCTTGTCAACAGAGCAGCCCTAAACTTTGGGGTGCCTGTGTCTTGCTGATTTGTAGTTTTCCCAATTTATACGCCCATGAGTGGAAGTGCCCTATGCTCTCTAAGCTGAGTTTTTTCGATGTTTCAGGACACACCGTACACTTCTCCAGAGTGGCTGTTGGCAATTTACATCCCGCCCATCAGCGTAGCAGGGCTCCCGTTTCTCCATGGCCTGTTCTGCATTTCTGGTTTTGACACTTTATTCAGCATGGCCCTTTTGACCGATGGGAAGCGAGACTTCTTTGTAGCGCTGATTTGCCTTTCCAGGTTGCTTGGTTGGCCAAAAAGGGCGTATGCGTTTTTTCCTGAATATATTCAGGAAAAAACGCATACGCCCTTTTTGGCCAAGGGCATCATTGTCGAGGTTTTGCCGCTTTTCCCGTGCTTTAAAGGCGATTCGAATCTACCTCCTGAAATCTGTTTCCTGCAATTCTGCCTTGCTTTCAAATCCTCTTCGTGGCCTTCCCTCAATATATTTGAGGACGAGAGTTATGATTTATAACTCTGCAGGTTTGTGAATTGCAGTGCCCCTGAGCTCCATTTTTCAACTCGCTTTCTTGGGAGCTGGCCGCAAAAGCGCAGGATTGCTTTAGGCCCTATTTTGGTCCCGGGCGGCAGGCTGAGCCTGTGGTTAATTCTTCTTCCTGATGGGAAAATAGAGTGACCTGTGCCTGTCCCAACACCTAGAGCTAGTGTCTCATTGGTTCCCCCTCTTCCCGTTCATCCTCAGGACAAATTGCAACCTGTACGGAACAGGAGGTTAAAGGTGCTGATTCTCCAAGGAGGGAGATTGCTAGTAAAGCGGCTGGAATGGGGAACCCGAGCACAAGGAGATGAGAAATGAGGTCCCTTTTAGAAACCTTTCCCGATCACACGATGTACCATCTTCTGGGTTTCTCATGCATGTTTTCGATGTAGGAAGATGCCCTTGAATCTGGAGATTTGGGACCCATGGGATGGGTACCACGCAGTATTACTCTAAAGGGTCTGCGTTTGCTCACCCAACCTCACCAAACCTCTCAGCCCCAAGAGTGTCTGTCCACCCTTATGTCTCAATCAGCTGTGGGTCTAGATATGGTCAATCCAGGTGGCATCACAGCCCCTGGACGAATTTAGTAAGAATTTCTCTCTCTTTCACTGTCTTTGTTTCACGGGTTTTTAAAAGTGATTGATTTTTATAAAGGGGTTTAGCTGCTTTTCACTGCTGTGTTTATGCCGCTTTACACCCGCTTGACTCACTTACAAAGTGATATCAATACATAGGTTTTAACATTCTTACTAGTCAGATATATTCTTGGGTGGTGAATAGGGGGTGTTGAGTCCAGTTCACTGAGCAAGGGGTAGGTCGTGTCTATTACATATTGGGTTTATGGAACGGTCTCTGAGCTAATTTGAAACCCTTCTTTTATGCATCACCCCACCTCACCTTTCCCGTTAAGCAGCCATAGTGTGTTTTCTAAACGGGTGACTCTGTTCTGTTTTGTAATTCAGTTCAAGGGTAGCGGTTTTTACATTCCCTCTATAAGTGATATCTTATGATAAGTGTCTTTTTCTGTGTGACTTATTTCACTTAGAATCGTCATACCTAAATCCACTCATCATGCTGCTACTAGCCTTATGACGTTGATTTCATGGCTGAGTGATATTCCATTGTACATAAGGACCACAACTTCTTTATCCATTTTTCTCTTTCCTGGGATATTTAGGGTGTAACGAAGTGGAGGTTCTTGTCAACAGAGCAGCCCTAAACTTTGGGGTGCCTGTGTCTTGCTGATTTTTAGTTTTCCCAATTTATACGCCCATGAGTGGAAGTGCCCTATGCTCTCTAAGCTGAGTTTTTTCGATGTTTCAGGACACACCGTACACTTCTCCAGAGTGGCTGTTGGCAATTTACATCCCGCCCATCAGCGTAGCAAGGCTCCCGTTTCTCCATGGCCTGTCCTGCATTTCTGGTTTTGACACTTTATTCAGCATGGCCCTTTGGACCGATGGGAAGCGAGACTTCTTTGTAGCGCTGATTTGCCTTTCCAGGTTGCTTGGTTGGCCAAAAAGGGCGTATGCGTTTTTTCCTGAATATATTCAGGAAAAAACGCATACGCCCTTTTTGGCCAAGGGCATCATTGTCGAGGTTTTGCCGCTTTTCCCGTGCTTTAAAGGCGATTCGAATCTACCTCCTGAAATCTGTTTCCTGCAATTCTGCCTTGCTTTCAAATCCTCTTCGTTGCCTTCCCTCAATATATTTGAGGACGAGAGTTATGATTTATAACTCTGCAGGTTTGTGAATTGCAGTGCCCCTGAGCTCCATTTTTCAACTCGCTTTCTTGGGAGCTGGCCGCAAAAGCGCAGGATTGCTTTAGGCCCTATTTTGGTCCCGGGCGGCAGGCTGAGCCTGTGGTTAATTCTTCTTCCTGATGGGAAAATAGAGTGACCTGTGCCTGTCCCAACACCTAGAGCTAGTGTCTCATTGGTTCCCCCTCTTCCCGTTCATCCTCAGGACAAATTGCAACCTGTACGGAACAGGAGGTTAAAGGTGCTGATTCTCCAAGGAGGGAGATTGCTAGTAAAGCGGCTGGAATGGGGAACCCGAGCACAAGGAGATGAGAAATGAGGTGCGTTTTAGAAACCTTTCCCGATCACACGGTGTACCATCTTCTGGGTTTCTCATGCATGTTTTCGATGTAGGAAGATGCCCTTGAATCTGGAGATTTGGGACCCATGGGATGGGTACCACGCAGTATTACTCTAAAGGGTCTGCGTTTGCTCACCCAACCTCACCAAACCTCTCAGCCCCAAGAGTGTCCACCCTTATGTCTCAATCAGCTGTGGGTCTAGATATGGTCAATCCAGGTGGCATCACAGCCCCTGAACGAATTTAGTAAGAATTTCTCTCTCTTTCACTGTCTTTGTTTCACGGGTTTTTAAAAGTGATTGATTTTTATAAAGGAGTTTACCTGCTTTTTACTGCTGTGTTTATGCCGCTTTACACCCACTTGACTCACTTACAGAGTGATATCAATACATAGGTTTTAACATTCTTACTAGTCAGATATATTCTTAGGTGGTGAATAGGGGGTGTTGAGTCCAGTTCACTGAGCAAGGAGTATGTCGTGTCTTTTACATATTGGGTTTATGGAATGGTATCTGAGCTAATTTGAAACCCTTCTTTTATGCATCACCCCACCTCACCTTTCCCGTTAAGCAGCCCTAGTGTGTTTTCTAAACGTGTGACTCTGTTCTGTTTTGTAATTCAGTTCAAGGGTAGCGGTTTTTACATTCCCTCTATAAGTGATATCTTATGATAAGTGTCTTTTTCTGTGTGACTTATTTCACTTAGAATCGTCGTACCTAAATCCACTCATCATGCTGCTACTAGCCTTATGACGTTGATTTCATGGCTGAGTGATATTCCGTTGTACATAAGGACCACAACTTCTTTATCCATTTTTCTCTTTCTTGGGATATTTAAGGTGTAACGAAGTGGAGGTTCTTGTCAACAGAGCAGCCCTAAACTTTGGGGTGCCTGTGTCTTGCTGATTCTTATTTTTCCCAATTTATACGCCCATGAGTGGAAGTGCCCTATGCTCTCTAAGCTCAGTTTTTTCGATGTTTCAGGACACACCGTACACTTCTCCAGAGGGGCTGTTGGCAATTTACATCCCGCCCAACAGAGTAGCAAGGCTCCGTTTCTCCATGGCCTCTCCTGCATTTCTGGTTTTGACACTTTATTCAGCATGGCCCTTTTGACCGATGGGAAGCGAGACTTCTTTGTAGCGCTGATTTGCCTTTCCAGGTTGCTTGATTGGCCAAAAAGGGCGTATGCGTTTTTTCCTGAATATATTCAGGAAAAAACGCATACGCCCTTTTTGGCCAAAGGCATCATTGTCGAGGTTTTGCCGCTTTTCCCGTGCTTTAAAGGCGATTCGAATCTACCTCCTGAAATCTGTTTCCTGCAATTCTGCCGTGCTTTCAAATCCTCTTCGTTGCCTTCCCTCAATATATTTGAGGTCGAGAGTTATGATTTATAACTCTGCAGGTTTGTGAATTGCAGTGCCCCTGAGCTCCATTTTTCAACTCGCTTTCTTGGGAGCTGGCCGCAAAAGCGCAGGATTGCTTTAGGCCCTATTTTGGTCCCGGGCGGCAAGCTGAGCCTGTGGTTAATTCTTCTTCCTGATGGGAAAATAGAGTGACCTGTGCCTGTCCCAACACCTAGAGCTAGTGTCTCATTGGTTCCCCCTCTTCCCGTTCATCCTCAGGACAAATTGCAACCTGTACAGAACAGGAGGTTAAAGGTGCTGATTCTCCAAGGAGGGAGATTGCTAGTAAAGTGGCTGGAATGGCGAACCCGAGCACAAGGAGATGAGAAATGAGGTGCGTTTTAGAAACCTTTCCCGATCACACGGTGCACCATCTTATGGGTTTCTCATGCATGTTTTCGAAGTAGGAAGATGCCCTTGAACCTGGAGATTTGGGACCCATGGGATGGGAACCACGCAGTATTACTTTAACGGGTCTGCGTTTGCTCACCCAACCTCACCAAACCTCTCAGCCCCAAGAGTGTCCACCCTTATGTCTCAATCAGCTGTGGGTCTAGATATGGTCAATCCAGATGGCATCACAGCCCCTGAACGAATTTAGTAAGAATTTCTCTATCTTTCACTGTCTTTGTTTCACGGGTTTTTAAAAGTGATTGATTTTTATAAAGGGGTTTAGCTGCTTTTCACTGCTGTGTTTATGCCGCTTTACACCCACTTGACTCACTTACAGAGAGATATCAATACATAGGTTTTAAGATTCTTACTAGTCAGATATATTCTTGGGCGGTGAATAGGGGGTGTTGAGTCCAGTTCACTGAGCAAGGAGTAGGTCGTGTCTATTACATATTGGGTTTATGGAACGGTCTGTGAGCTAATTTGAAACCCTTCTTTTATGCATCACCCCACCTCCCCTTTCCCGTTAAGCAGCCATAGTGTGTTTTCTAAACGTGTGACTCTGTTCTGTTTTGTAATTCAGTTCAAGGGTCGCGGTTTTTACATTCCCTCTATAAGTGATATCTTATGATAAGTGTCTTTTTCTGTGTGACTTATTTCACTTAGAATCGTCGTACCTAAATCCAGTCATCATGCTGCTACTAGCCTTATGACGTTGATTTCATGGCTGAGTGATATTCCATTGTACATAAGGACCACAACTTCTTTATCCATTTTTCTCTTTCCTGGGATATTTAAGGTGTAACGAAGTGGACGTTCTTGTCAACAGAGCAGCCCTAAACTTTGGGGTGCCTGTGTCTTGCTGATTTGTAGTTTTCCCAATTTATACGCCCATGAGTGGAAGTGCCCTATGCTCTCTAAGCTGAGTTTTTTCGATGTTTCAGGACACACCGTACACTTCTCCAGAGTGGCTGTTGGCAATTTACATCCCGCCCATCAGCGTAGCAGGGCTCCCGTTTCTCCATGGCCTGTTCTGCATTTCTGGTTTTGACACTTTATTCAGCATGGCCCTTTTGACCGATGGGAAGCGAGACTTCTTTGTAGCGCTGATTTGCCTTTCCAGGTTGCTTGGTTGGCCAAAAAGGGCGTATGCGTTTTTTCCTGAATATATTCAGGAAAAAACGCATACGCCCTTTTTGGCCAAGGGCATCATTGTCGAGGTTTTGCCGCTTTTCCCGTGCTTTAAAGGCGATTCGAATCTACCTCCTGAAATCTGTTTCCTGCAATTCTGCCTTGCTTTCAAATCCTCTTCGTGGCCTTCCCTCAATATATTTGAGGACGAGAGTTATGATTTATAACTCTGCAGGTTTGTGAATTGCAGTGCCCCTGAGCTCCATTTTTCAACTCGCTTTCTTGGGAGCTGGCCGCAAAAGCGCAGGATTGCTTTAGGCCCTATTTTGGTCCCGGGCGGCAGGCTGAGCCTGTGGTTAATTCTTCTTCCTGATGGGAAAATAGAGTGACCTGTGCCTGTCCCAACACCTAGAGCTAGTGTCTCATTGGTTCCCCCTCTTCCCGTTCATCCTCAGGACAAATTGCAACCTGTACGGAACAGGAGGTTAAAGGTGCTGATTCTCCAAGGAGGGAGATTGCTAGTAAAGCGGCTGGAATGGGGAACCCGAGCACAAGGAGATGAGAAATGAGGTCCCTTTTAGAAACCTTTCCCGATCACACGATGTACCATCTTCTGGGTTTCTCATGCATGTTTTCGATGTAGGAAGATGCCCTTGAATCTGGAGATTTGGGACCCATGGGATGGGTACCACGCAGTATTACTCTAAAGGGTCTGCGTTTGCTCACCCAACCTCACCAAACCTCTCAGCCCCAAGAGTGTCTGTCCACCCTTATGTCTCAATCAGCTGTGGGTCTAGATATGGTCAATCCAGGTGGCATCACAGCCCCTGGACGAATTTAGTAAGAATTTCTCTCTCTTTCACTGTCTTTGTTTCACGGGTTTTTAAAAGTGATTGATTTTTATAAAGGGGTTTAGCTGCTTTTCACTGCTGTGTTTATGCCGCTTTACACCCGCTTGACTCACTTACAAAGTGATATCAATACATAGGTTTTAACATTCTTACTAGTCAGATATATTCTTGGGTGGTGAATAGGGGGTGTTGAGTCCAGTTCACTGAGCAAGGGGTAGGTCGTGTCTATTACATATTGGGTTTATGGAACGGTCTCTGAGCTAATTTGAAACCCTTCTTTTATGCATCACCCCACCTCACCTTTCCCGTTAAGCAGCCATAGTGTGTTTTCTAAACGGGTGACTCTGTTCTGTTTTGTAATTCAGTTCAAGGGTAGCGGTTTTTACATTCCCTCTATAAGTGATATCTTATGATAAGTGTCTTTTTCTGTGTGACTTATTTCACTTAGAATCGTCATACCTAAATCCACTCATCATGCTGCTACTAGCCTTATGACGTTGATTTCATGGCTGAGTGATATTCCATTGTACATAAGGACCACAACTTCTTTATCCATTTTTCTCTTTCCTGGGATATTTAGGGTGTAACGAAGTGGAGGTTCTTGTCAACAGAGCAGCCCTAAACTTTGGGGTGCCTGTGTCTTGCTGATTTTTAGTTTTCCCAATTTATACGCCCATGAGTGGAAGTGCCCTATGCTCTCTAAGCTGAGTTTTTTCGATGTTTCAGGACACACCGTACACTTCTCCAGAGTGGCTGTTGGCAATTTACATCCCGCCCATCAGCGTAGCAAGGCTCCCGTTTCTCCATGGCCTGTCCTGCATTTCTGGTTTTGACACTTTATTCAGC
Source organism: Balaenoptera borealis (assembly GCF_965194805.1). Lineage (NCBI taxonomy): Eukaryota > Metazoa > Chordata > Mammalia > Artiodactyla > Balaenopteridae > Balaenoptera > Balaenoptera borealis. Next base: position 11,733 of record NW_028122961.1, read on the forward strand.
ATGGCCCTTTTGACCGATGGGAAGCGAGACTTCTTTGTAGCGCTGATTTGCCTTTCCAGGTTGCTTGGTTGGCCAAAAAGGGCGTATGCGTTTTTTCCTGAATATATTCAGGAAAAAACGCATACGCCCTTTTTGGCCAAGGGCATCATTGTCGAGGTTTTGCCGCTTTTCCCGTGCTTTAAAGGCGATTCGAATCTACCTCCTGAAATCTGTTTCCTGCAATTCTGCCTTGCTTTCAAATCCTCTTCGTTGCCTTCCCTCAATATATTTGAGGACGAGAGTTATGATTTATAACTCTGCAGGTTTGTGAATTGCAGTGCCCCTGAGCTCCATTTTTCAACTCGCTTTCTTGGGAGCTGGCCGCAAAAGCGCAGGATTGCTTTAGGCCCTATTTTGGTCCCGGGCGGCAGGCTGAGCCTGTGGTTAATTCTTCTTCCTGATGGGAAAATAGAGTGACCTGTGCCTGTCCCAACACCTAGAGCTAGTGTCTCATTGGTTCCCCCTCTTCCCGTTCATCCTCAGGACAAATTGCAACCTGTACGGAACAGGAGGTTAAAGGTGCTGATTCTCCAAGGAGGGAGATTGCTAGTAAAGCGGCTGGAATGGGGAACCCGAGCACAAGGAGATGAGAAATGAGGTGCGTTTTAGAAACCTTTCCCGATCACACGGTGTACCATCTTCTGGGTTTCTCATGCATGTTTTCGATGTAGGAAGATGCCCTTGAATCTGGAGATTTGGGACCCATGGGATGGGTACCACGCAGTATTACTCTAAAGGGTCTGCGTTTGCTCACCCAACCTCACCAAACCTCTCAGCCCCAAGAGTGTCCACCCTTATGTCTCAATCAGCTGTGGGTCTAGATATGGTCAATCCAGGTGGCATCACAGCCCCTGAACGAATTTAGTAAGAATTTCTCTCTCTTTCACTGTCTTTGTTTCACGGGTTTTTAAAAGTGATTGATTTTTATAAAGGAGTTTACCTGCTTTTTACTGCTGTGTTTATGCCGCTTTACACCCACTTGACTCACTTACAGAGTGATATCAATACATAGGTTTTAACATTCTTACTAGTCAGATATATTCTTAGGTGGTGAATAGGGGGTGTTGAGTCCAGTTCACTGAGCAAGGAGTATGTCGTGTCTTTTACATATTGGGTTTATGGAATGGTATCTGAGCTAATTTGAAACCCTTCTTTTATGCATCACCCCACCTCACCTTTCCCGTTAAGCAGCCCTAGTGTGTTTTCTAAACGTGTGACTCTGTTCTGTTTTGTAATTCAGTTCAAGGGTAGCGGTTTTTACATTCCCTCTATAAGTGATATCTTATGATAAGTGTCTTTTTCTGTGTGACTTATTTCACTTAGAATCGTCGTACCTAAATCCACTCATCATGCTGCTACTAGCCTTATGACGTTGATTTCATGGCTGAGTGATATTCCGTTGTACATAAGGACCACAACTTCTTTATCCATTTTTCTCTTTCTTGGGATATTTAAGGTGTAACGAAGTGGAGGTTCTTGTCAACAGAGCAGCCCTAAACTTTGGGGTGCCTGTGTCTTGCTGATTCTTATTTTTCCCAATTTATACGCCCATGAGTGGAAGTGCCCTATGCTCTCTAAGCTCAGTTTTTTCGATGTTTCAGGACACACCGTACACTTCTCCAGAGGGGCTGTTGGCAATTTACATCCCGCCCAACAGAGTAGCAAGGCTCCGTTTCTCCATGGCCTCTCCTGCATTTCTGGTTTTGACACTTTATTCAGCATGGCCCTTTTGACCGATGGGAAGCGAGACTTCTTTGTAGCGCTGATTTGCCTTTCCAGGTTGCTTGATTGGCCAAAAAGGGCGTATGCGTTTTTTCCTGAATATATTCAGGAAAAAACGCATACGCCCTTTTTGGCCAAAGGCATCATTGTCGAGGTTTTGCCGCTTTTCCCGTGCTTTAAAGGCGATTCGAATCTACCTCCTGAAATCTGTTTCCTGCAATTCTGCCGTGCTTTCAAATCCTCTTCGTTGCCTTCCCTCAATATATTTGAGGTCGAGAGTTATGATTTATAACTCTGCAGGTTTGTGAATTGCAGTGCCCCTGAGCTCCATTTTTCAACTCGCTTTCTTGGGAGCTGGCCGCAAAAGCGCAGGATTGCTTTAGGCCCTATTTTGGTCCCGGGCGGCAAGCTGAGCCTGTGGTTAATTCTTCTTCCTGATGGGAAAATAGAGTGACCTGTGCCTGTCCCAACACCTAGAGCTAGTGTCTCATTGGTTCCCCCTCTTCCCGTTCATCCTCAGGACAAATTGCAACCTGTACAGAACAGGAGGTTAAAGGTGCTGATTCTCCAAGGAGGGAGATTGCTAGTAAAGCGGCTGGAATGGCGAACCCGAGCACAAGGAGATGAGAAATGAGGTGCGTTTTAGAAACCTTTCCCGATCACACGGTGCACCATCTTATGGGTTTCTCATGCATGTTTTCGAAGTAGGAAGATGCCCTTGAACCTGGAGATTTGGGACCCATGGGATGGGAACCACGCAGTATTACTTTAACGGGTCTGCGTTTGCTCACCCAACCTCACCAAACCTCTCAGCCCCAAGAGTGTCCACCCTTATGTCTCAATCAGCTGTGGGTCTAGATATGGTCAATCCAGATGGCATCACAGCCCCTGAACGAATTTAGTAAGAATTTCTCTATCTTTCACTGTCTTTGTTTCACGGGTTTTTAAAAGTGATTGATTTTTATAAAGGGGTTTAGCTGCTTTTCACTGCTGTGTTTATGCCGCTTTACACCCACTTGACTCACTTACAGAGAGATATCAATACATAGGTTTTAAGATTCTTACTAGTCAGATATATTCTTGGGCGGTGAATAGGGGGTGTTGAGTCCAGTTCACTGAGCAAGGAGTAGGTCGTGTCTATTACATATTGGGTTTATGGAACGGTCTGTGAGCTAATTTGAAACCCTTCTTTTATGCATCACCCCACCTCCCCTTTCCCGTTAAGCAGCCATAGTGTGTTTTCTAAACGTGTGACTCTGTTCTGTTTTGTAATTCAGTTCAAGGGTCGCGGTTTTTACATTCCCTCTATAAGTGATATCTTATGATAAGTGTCTTTTTCTGTGTGACTTATTTCACTTAGAATCGTCGTACCTAAATCCAGTCATCATGCTGCTACTAGCCTTATGACGTTGATTTCATGGCTGAGTGATATTCCATTGTACATAAGGACCACAACTTCTTTATCCATTTTTCTCTTTCCTGGGATATTTAAGGTGTAACGAAGTGGACGTTCTTGTCAACAGAGCAGCCCTAAACTTTGGGGTGCCTGTGTCTTGCTGATTTGTAGTTTTCCCAATTTATACGCCCATGAGTGGAAGTGCCCTATGCTCTCTAAGCTGAGTTTTTTCGATGTTTCAGGACACACCGTACACTTCTCCAGAGTGGCTGTTGGCAATTTACATCCCGCCCATCAGCGTAGCAGGGCTCCCGTTTCTCCATGGCCTGTTCTGCATTTCTGGTTTTGACACTTTATTCAGCATGGCCCTTTTGACCGATGGGAAGCGAGACTTCTTTGTAGCGCTGATTTGCCTTTCCAGGTTGCTTGGTTGGCCAAAAAGGGCGTATGCGTTTTTTCCTGAATATATTCAGGAAAAAACGCATACGCCCTTTTTGGCCAAGGGCATCATTGTCGAGGTTTTGCCGCTTTTCCCGTGCTTTAAAGGCGATTCGAATCTACCTCCTGAAATCTGTTTCCTGCAATTCTGCCTTGCTTTCAAATCCTCTTCGTGGCCTTCCCTCAATATATTTGAGGACGAGAGTTATGATTTATAACTCTGCAGGTTTGTGAATTGCAGTGCCCCTGAGCTCCATTTTTCAACTCGCTTTCTTGGGAGCTGGCCGCAAAAGCGCAGGATTGCTTTAGGCCCTATTTTGGTCCCGGGCGGCAGGCTGAGCCTGTGGTTAATTCTTCTTCCTGATGGGAAAATAGAGTGACCTGTGCCTGTCCCAACACCTAGAGCTAGTGTCTCATTGGTTCCCCCTCTTCCCGTTCATCCTCAGGACAAATTGCAACCTGTACGGAACAGGAGGTTAAAGGTGCTGATTCTCCAAGGAGGGAGATTGCTAGTAAAGCGGCTGGAATGGGGAACCCGAGCACAAGGAGATGAGAAATGAGGTGCGTTTTAGAAACCTTTCCCGATCACACGATGTACCATCTTCTGGGTTTCTCATGCATGTTTTCGATGTAGGAAGATGCCCTTGAATCTGGAGATTTGGGACCCATGGGATGGGTACCACGCAGTATTACTCTAAAGGGTCTGCGTTTGCTCACCCAACCTCACCAAACCTCTCAGCCCCAAGAGTGTCTGTCCACCCTTATGTCTCAATCAGCTGTGGGTCTAGATATGGTCAATCCAGGTGGCATCACAGCCCCTGGACGAATTTAGTAAGAATTTCTCTCTCTTTCACTGTCTTTGTTTCACGGGTTTTTAAAAGTGATTGATTTTTATAAAGGGGTTTAGCTGCTTTTCACTGCTGTGTTTATGCCGCTTTACACCCGCTTGACTCACTTACAAAGTGATATCAATACATAGGTTTTAACATTCTTACTAGTCAGATATATTCTTGGGTGGTGAATAGGGGGTGTTGAGTCCAGTTCACTGAGCAAGGGGTAGGTCGTGTCTATTACATATTGGGTTTATGGAACGGTCTCTGAGCTAATTTGAAACCCTTCTTTTATGCATCACCCCACCTCACCTTTCCCGTTAAGCAGCCATAGTGTGTTTTCTAAACGGGTGACTCTGTTCTGTTTTGTAATTCAGTTCAAGGGTAGCGGTTTTTACATTCCCTCTATAAGTGATATCTTATGATAAGTGTCTTTTTCTGTGTGACTTATTTCACTTAGAATCGTCATACCTAAATCCACTCATCATGCTGCTACTAGCCTTATGACGTTGATTTCATGGCTGAGTGATATTCCATTGTACATAAGGACCACAACTTCTTTATCCATTTTTCTCTTTCCTGGGATATTTAGGGTGTAACGAAGTGGAGGTTCTTGTCAACAGAGCAGCCCTAAACTTTGGGGTGCCTGTGTCTTGCTGATTTTTAGTTTTCCCAATTTATACGCCCATGAGTGGAAGTGCCCTATGCTCTCTAAGCTGAGTTTTTTCGATGTTTCAGGACACACCGTACACTTCTCCAGAGTGGCTGTTGGCAATTTACATCCCGCCCATCAGCGTAGCAAGGCTCCCGTTTCTCCATGGCCTGTCCTGCATTTCTGGTTTTGACACTTTATTCAGCATGGCCCTTTTGACCGATGGGAAGCGAGACTTCTTTGTAGCGCTGATTTGCCTTTCCAGGTTGCTTGGTTGGCCAAAAAGGGCGTATGCGTTTTTTCCTGAATATATTCAGGAAAAAACGCATACGCCCTTTTTGGCCAAGGGCATCATTGTCGAGGTTTTGCCGCTTTTCCCGTGCTTTAAAGGCGATTCGAATCTACCTCCTGAAATCTGTTTCCTGCAATTCTGCCTTGCTTTCAAATCCTCTTCGTTGCCTTCCCTCAATATATTTGAGGACGAGAGTTATGATTTATAACTCTGCAGGTTTGTGAATTGCAGTGCCCCTGAGCTCCATTTTTCAACTCGCTTTCTTGGGAGCTGGCCGCAAAAGCGCAGGATTGCTTTAGGCCCTATTTTGGTCCCGGGCGGCAGGCTGAGCCTGTGGTTAATTCTTCTTCCTGATGGGAAAATAGAGTGACCTGTGCCTGTCCCAACACCTAGAGCTAGTGTCTCATTGGTTCCCCCTCTTCCCGTTCATCCTCAGGACAAATTGCAACCTGTACGGAACAGGAGGTTAAAGGTGCTGATTCTCCAAGGAGGGAGATTGCTAGTAAAGCGGCTGGAATGGGGAACCCGAGCACAAGGAGATGAGAAATGAGGTGCGTTTTAGAAACCTTTCCCGATCACACGGTGTACCATCTTCTGGGTTTCTCATGCATGTTTTCGATGTAGGAAGATGCCCTTGAATCTGGAGATTTGGGACCCATGGGATGGGTACCACGCAGTATTACTCTAAAGGGTCTGCGTTTGCTCACCCAACCTCACCAAACCTCTCAGCCCCAAGAGTGTCCACCCTTATGTCTCAATCAGCTGTGGGTCTAGATATGGTCAATCCAGGTGGCATCACAGCCCCTGAACGAATTTAGTAAGAATTTCTCTCTCTTTCACTGTCTTTGTTTCACGGGTTTTTAAAAGTGATTGATTTTTATAAAGGAGTTTACCTGCTTTTTACTGCTGTGTTTATGCCGCTTTACACCCACTTGACTCACTTACAGAGTGATATCAATACATAGGTTTTAACATTCTTACTAGTCAGATATATTCTTAGGTGGTGAATAGGGGGTGTTGAGTCCAGTTCACTGAGCAAGGAGTATGTCGTGTCTTTTACATATTGGGTTTATGGAATGGTATCTGAGCTAATTTGAAACCCTTCTTTTATGCATCACCCCACCTCACCTTTCCCGTTAAGCAGCCCTAGTGTGTTTTCTAAACGTGTGACTCTGTTCTGTTTTGTAATTCAGTTCAAGGGTAGCGGTTTTTACATTCCCTCTATAAGTGATATCTTATGATAAGTGTCTTTTTCTGTGTGACTTATTTCACTTAGAATCGTCGTACCTAAATCCACTCATCATGCTGCTACTAGCCTTATGACGTTGATTTCATGGCTGAGTGATATTCCGTTGTACATAAGGACCACAACTTCTTTATCCATTTTTCTCTTTCTTGGGATATTTAAGGTGTAACGAAGTGGAGGTTCTTGTCAACAGAGCAGCCCTAAACTTTGGGGTGCCTGTGTCTTGCTGATTCTTATTTTTCCCAATTTATACGCCCATGAGTGGAAGTGCCCTATGCTCTCTAAGCTGAGTTTTTTCGATGTTTCAGGACACACCGTACACTTCTCCAGAGGGGCTGTTGGCAATTTACATCCCGCCCAACAGAGTAGCAAGGCTCCGTTTCTCCATGGCCTCTCCTGCATTTCTGGTTTTGACACTTTATTCAGCATGGCCCTTTTGACCGATGGGAAGCGAGACTTCTTTGTAGCGCTGATTTGCCTTTCCAGGTTGCTTGATTGGCCAAAAAGGGCGTATGCGTTTTTTCCTGAATATATTCAGGAAAAAACGCATACGCCCTTTTTGGCCAAAGGCATCATTGTCGAGGTTTTGCCGCTTTTCCCGTGCTTTAAAGGCGATTCGAATCTACCTCCTGAAATCTGTTTCCTGCAATTCTGCCGTGCTTTCAAATCCTCTTCGTTGCCTTCCCTCAATATATTTGAGGTCGAGAGTTATGATTTATAACTCTGCAGGTTTGTGAATTGCAGTGCCCCTGAGCTCCATTTTTCAACTCGCTTTCTTGGGAGCTGGCCGCAAAAGCGCAGGATTGCTTTAGGCCCTATTTTGGTCCCGGGCGGCAAGCTGAGCCTGTGGTTAATTCTTCTTCCTGATGGGAAAATAGAGTGACCTGTGCCTGTCCCAACACCTAGAGCTAGTGTCTCATTGGTTCCCCCTCTTCCCGTTCATCCTCAGGACAAATTGCAACCTGTACAGAACAGGAGGTTAAAGGTGCTGATTCTCCAAGGAGGGAGATTGCTAGTAAAGTGGCTGGAATGGCGAACCCGAGCACAAGGAGATGAGAAATGAGGTGCGTTTTAGAAACCTTTCCCGATCACACGGTGCACCATCTTATGGGTTTCTCATGCATGTTTTCGAAGTAGGAAGATGCCCTTGAACCTGGAGATTTGGGACCCATGGGATGGGAACCACGCAGTATTACTTTAACGGGTCTGCGTTTGCTCACCCAACCTCACCAAACCTCTCAGCCCCAAGAGTGTCCACCCTTATGTCTCAATCAGCTGTGGGTCTAGATATGGTCAATCCAGATGGCATCACAGCCCCTGAACGAATTTAGTAAGAATTTCTCTATCTTTCACTGTCTTTGTTTCACGGGTTTTTAAAAGTGATTGATTTTTATAAAGGGGTTTAGCTGCTTTTCACTGCTGTGTTTATGCCGCTTTACACCCACTTGACTCACTTACAGAGAGATATCAATACATAGGTTTTAAGATTCTTACTAGTCAGATATATTCTTGGGCGGTGAATAGGGGGTGTTGAGTCCAGTTCACTGAGCAAGGAGTAGGTCGTGTCTATTACATATTGGGTTTATGGAACGGTCTGTGAGCTAATTTGAAACCCTTCTTTTATGCATCACCCCACCTCCCCTTTCCCGTTAAGCAGCCATAGTGTGTTTTCTAAACGTGTGACTCTGTTCTGTTTTGTAATTCAGTTCAAGGGTCGCGGTTTTTACATTCCCTCTATAAGTGATATCTTATGATAAGTGTCTTTTTCTGTGTGACTTATTTCACTTAGAATCGTCGTACCTAAATCCAGTCATCATGCTGCTACTAGCCTTATGACGTTGATTTCATGGCTGAGTGATATTCCATTGTACATAAGGACCACAACTTCTTTATCCATTTTTCTCTTTCCTGGGATATTTAAGGTGTAACGAAGTGGACGTTCTTGTCAACAGAGCAGCCCTAAACTTTGGGGTGCCTGTGTCTTGCTGATTTGTAGTTTTCCCAATTTATACGCCCATGAGTGGAAGTGCCCTATGCTCTCTAAGCTGAGTTTTTTCGATGTTTCAGGACACACCGTACACTTCTCCAGAGTGGCTGTTGGCAATTTACATCCCGCCCATCAGCGTAGCAGGGCTCCCGTTTCTCCATGGCCTGTCCTGCATTTCTGGGTTTGACACTTTATTCAGCATGGCCGTTTTGACCGATGGGAAGTGAGACTTCTTTGTAGCGCTGATTTGCCTTTCCAGGTTGCTTGGTTGGCCAAAAAGGGCGTATGCGTTTTTTCCTGAATATATTCAGGAAAAAACGCATACGCCCTTTTTGGCCAAGGGCATCATTGTCGAGGTTTTGCCGCTTTTCCCGTGCTTTAAAGGCGATTCGAATCTACCTCCTGAAATCTGTTTCCTGCAATTCTGCCTTGCTTTCAAATCCTCTTCGTGGCCTTCCCTCAATATATTTGAGGATGAGAGTTATGATTTATAACTCTGCAGGTTTGTGAATTGCAGTGCCCCTGAGCTCCATTTTTCAACTCGCTTTCTTGGGAGCTGGCCGCAAAAGCGCAGGATTGCTTTAGGCCCTATTTTGGTCCCGGGCGGCAGGCTGAGCCTGTGGTTAATTCTTCTTCCTGATGGGAAAATAGAGTGACCTGTGCCTGTCCCAACACCTAGAGCTAGTGTCTCATTGGTTCCCCCTCTTCCCGTTCATCCTCAGGACAAATTGCAACCTGTACGGAACAGGAGGTTAAAGGTGCTGATTCTCCAAGGAGGGAGATTGCTAGTAAAGCGGCTGGAATGGGGAACCCGAGCACAAGGAGATGAGAAATGAGGTGCGTTTTAGAAACCTTTCCCGATCACACGATGTACCATCTTCTGGGTTTCTCATGCATGTTTTCGATGTAGGAAGATGCCCTTGAATCTGGAGATTTGGGACCCATGGGATGGGTACCACGCAGTATTACTCTAAAGGGTCTGCGTTTGCTCACCCAACCTCACCAAACCTCTCAGCCCCAAGAGTGTCTGTCCACCCTTATGTCTCAATCAGCTGTGGGTCTAGATATGGTCAATCCAGGTGGCATCACAGCCCCTGGACGAATTTAGTAAGAATTTCTCTCTCTTTCACTGTCTTTGTTTCACGGGTTTTTAAAAGTGATTGATTTTTATAAAGGGGTTTAGCTGCTTTTCACTGCTGTGTTTATGCCGCTTTACACCCGCTTGACTCACTTACAAAGTGATATCAATACATAGGTTTTAACATTCTTACTAGTCAGATATATTCTTGGGTGGTGAATAGGGGGTGTTGAGTCCAGTTCACTGAGCAAGGGGTAGGTCGTGTCTATTACATATTGGGTTTATGGAACGGTCTCTGAGCTAATTTGAAACCCTTCTTTTATGCATCACCCCACCTCACCTTTCCCGTTAAGCAGCCATAGTGTGTTTTCTAAACGGGTGACTCTGTTCTGTTTTGTAATTCAGTTCAAGGGTAGCGGTTTTTACATTCCCTCTATAAGTGATATCTTATGATAAGTGTCTTTTTCTGTGTGACTTATTTCACTTAGAATCGTCATACCTAAATCCACTCATCATGCTGCTACTAGCCTTATGACGTTGATTTCATGGCTGAGTGATATTCCATTGTACATAAGGACCACAACTTCTTTATCCATTTTTCTCTTTCCTGGGATATTTAGGGTGTAACGAAGTGGAGGTTCTTGTCAACAGAGCAGCCCTAAACTTTGGGGTGCCTGTGTCTTGCTGATTTTTAGTTTTCCCAATTTATACGCCCATGAGTGGAAGTGCCCTATGCTCTCTAAGCTGAGTTTTTTCGATGTTTCAGGACACACCGTACACTTCTCCAGAGTGGCTGTTGGCAATTTACATCCCGCCCATCAGCGTAGCAAGGCTCCCGTTTCTCCATGGCCTGTCCTGCATTTCTGGTTTTGACACTTTATTCAGCATGGCCCTTTTGACCGATGGGAAGCGAGACTTCTTTGTAGCGCTGATTTGCCTTTCCAGGTTGCTTGGTTGGCCAAAAAGGGCGTATGCGTTTTTTCCTGAATATATTCAGGAAAAAACGCATACGCCCTTTTTGGCCAAGGGCATCATTGTCGAGGTTTTGCCGCTTTTCCCGTGCTTTAAAGGCGATTCGAATCTACCTCCTGAAATCTGTTTCCTGCAATTCTGCCTTGCTTTCAAATCCTCTTCGTGGCCTTCCCTCAATATATTTGAGGACGAGAGTTATGATTTATAACTCTGCAGGTTTGTGAATTGCAGTGCCCCTGAGCTCCATTTTTCAACTCGCTTTCTTGGGAGCTGGCCGCAAAAGCGCAGGATTGCTTTAGGCCCTATTTTGGTCCCGGGCGGCAGGCTGAGCCTGTGGTTAATTCTTCTTCCTGATGGGAAAATAGAGTGACCTGTGCCTGTCCCAACACCTAGAGCTAGTGTCTCATTGGTTCCCCCTCTTCCCGTTCATCCTCAGGACAAATTGCAACCTGTACGGAACAGGAGGTTAAAGGTGCTGATTCTCCAAGGAGGGAGATTGCTAGTAAAGCGGCTGGAATGGGGAACCCGAGCACAAGGAGATGAGAAATGAGGTGCGTTTTAGAAACCTTTCCCGATCACACGGTGTACCATCTTCTGGGTTTCTCATGCATGTTTTCGATGTAGGAAGATGCCCTTGAATCTGGAGATTTGGGACCCATGGGATGGGTACCACGCAGTATTACTCTAAAGGGTCTGCGTTTGCTCACCCAACCTCACCAAACCTCTCAGCCCCAAGAGTGTCCACCCTTATGTCTCAATCAGCTGTGGGTCTAGATATGGTCAATCCAGGTGGCATCACAGCCCCTGAACGAATTTAGTAAGAATTTCTCTCTCTTTCACTGTCTTTGTTTCACGGGTTTTTAAAAGTGATTGATTTTTATAAAGGAGTTTACCTGCTTTTTACTGCTGTGTTTATGCCGCTTTACACCCACTTGACTCACTTACAGAGTGATATCAATACATAGGTTTTAACATTCTTACTAGTCAGATATATTCTTAGGTGGTGAATAGGGGGTGTTGAGTCCAGTTCACTGAGCAAGGAGTATGTCGTGTCTTTTACATATTGGGTTTATGGAATGGTATCTGAGCTAATTTGAAACCCTTCTTTTATGCATCACCCCACCTCACCTTTCCCGTTAAGCAGCCCTAGTGTGTTTTCTAAACGTGTGACTCTGTTCTGTTTTGTAATTCAGTTCAAGGGTAGCGGTTTTTACATTCCCTCTATAAGTGATATCTTATGATAAGTGTCTTTTTCTGTGTGACTTATTTCACTTAGAATCGTCGTACCTAAATCCACTCATCATGCTGCTACTAGCCTTATGACGTTGATTTCATGGCTGAGTGATATTCCGTTGTACATAAGGACCACAACTTCTTTATCCATTTTTCTCTTTCCTGGGATATTTAAGGTGTAACGAAGTGGAGGTTCTTGTCAACAGAGCAGCCCTAAACTTTGGGGTGCCTGTGTCTTGCTGATTCTTATTTTTCCCAATTTATACGCCCATGAGTGGAAGTGCCCTATGCTCTCTAAGCTCAGTTTTTTCGATGTTTCAGGACACACCGTACACTTCTCCAGAGGGGCTGTTGGCAATTTACATCCCGCCCAACAGAGTAGCAAGGCTCCGTTTCTCCATGGCCTCTCCTGCATTTCTGGTTTTGACACTTTATTCAGCATGGCCCTTTTGACCGATGGGAAGCGAGACTTCTTTGTAGCGCTGATTTGCCTTTCCAGGTTGCTTGATTGGCCAAAAAGGGCGTATGCGTTTTTTCCTGAATATATTCAGGAAAAAACGCATACGCCCTTTTTGGCCAAAGGCATCATTGTCGAGGTTTTGCCGCTTTTCCCGTGCTTTAAAGGCGATTCGAATCTACCTCCTGAAATCTGTTTCCTGCAATTCTGCCGTGCTTTCAAATCCTCTTCGTTGCCTTCCCTCAATATATTTGAGGTCGAGAGTTATGATTTATAACTCTGCAGGTTTGTGAATTGCAGTGCCCCTGAGCTCCATTTTTCAACTCGCTTTCTTGGGAGCTGGCCGCAAAAGCGCAGGATTGCTTTAGGCCCTATTTTGGTCCCGGGCGGCAAGCTGAGCCTGTGGTTAATTCTTCTTCCTGATGGGAAAATAGAGTGACCTGTGCCTGTCCCAACACCTAGAGCTAGTGTCTCATTGGTTCCCCCTCTTCCCGTTCATCCTCAGGACAAATTGCAACCTGTACAGAACAGGAGGTTAAAGGTGCTGATTCTCCAAGGAGGGAGATTGCTAGTAAAGTGGCTGGAATGGCGAACCCGAGCACAAGGAGATGAGAAATGAGGTGCGTTTTAGAAACCTTTCCCGATCACACGGTGCACCATCTTATGGGTTTCTCATGCATGTTTTCGAAGTAGGAAGATGCCCTTGAACCTGGAGATTTGGGACCCATGGGATGGGAACCACGCAGTATTACTTTAACGGGTCTGCGTTTGCTCACCCAACCTCACCAAACCTCTCAGCCCCAAGAGTGTCCACCCTTATGTCTCAATCAGCTGTGGGTCTAGATATGGTCAATCCAGATGGCATCACAGCCCCTGAACGAATTTAGTAAGAATTTCTCTATCTTTCACTGTCTTTGTTTCACGGGTTTTTAAAAGTGATTGATTTTTATAAAGGGGTTTAGCTGCTTTTCACTGCTGTGTTTATGCCGCTTTACACCCACTTGACTCACTTACAGAGAGATATCAATACATAGGTTTTAAGATTCTTACTAGTCAGATATATTCTTGGGCGGTGAATAGGGGGTGTTGAGTCCAGTTCACTGAGCAAGGAGTAGGTCGTGTCTATTACATATTGGGTTTATGGAACGGTCTGTGAGCTAATTTGAAACCCTTCTTTTATGCATCACCCCACCTCCCCTTTCCCGTTAAGCAGCCATAGTGTGTTTTCTAAACGTGTGACTCTGTTCTGTTTTGTAATTCAGTTCAAGGGTCGCGGTTTTTACATTCCCTCTATAAGTGATATCTTATGATAAGTGTCTTTTTCTGTGTGACTTATTTCACTTAGAATCGTCGTACCTAAATCCAGTCATCATGCTGCTACTAGCCTTATGACGTTGATTTCATGGCTGAGTGATATTCCATTGTACATAAGGACCACAACTTCTTTATCCATTTTTCTCTTTCCTGGGATATTTAAGGTGTAACGAAGTGGACGTTCTTGTCAACAGAGCAGCCCTAAACTTTGGGGTGCCTGTGTCTTGCTGATTTGTAGTTTTCCCAATTTATACGCCCATGAGTGGAAGTGCCCTATGCTCTCTAAGCTGAGTTTTTTCGATGTTTCAGGACACACCGTACACTTCTCCAGAGTGGCTGTTGGCAATTTACATCCCGCCCATCAGCGTAGCAGGGCTCCCGTTTCTCCATGGCCTGTTCTGCATTTCTGGTTTTGACACTTTATTCAGCATGGCCCTTTGGACCGATGGGAAGCGAGACTTCTTTGTAGCGCTGATTTGCCTTTCCAGGTTGCTTGGTTGGCCAAAAAGGGCGTATGCGTTTTTTCCTGAATATATTCAGGAAAAAACGCATACGCCCTTTTTGGCCAAGGGCATCATTGTCGAGGTTTTGCCGCTTTTCCCGTGCTTTAAAGGCGATTCGAATCTACCTCCTGAAATCTGTTTCCTGCAATTCTGCCTTGCTTTCAAATCCTCTTCGTGGCCTTCCCTCAATATATTTGAGGACGAGAGTTATGATTTATAACTCTGCAGGTTTGTGAATTGCAGTGCCCCTGAGCTCCATTTTTCAACTCGCTTTCTTGGGAGCTGGCCGCAAAAGCGCAGGATTGCTTTAGGCCCTATTTTGGTCCCGGGCGGCAGGCTGAGCCTGTGGTTAATTCTTCTTCCTGATGGGAAAATAGAGTGACCTGTGCCTGTCCCAACACCTAGAGCTAGTGTCTCATTGGTTCCCCCTCTTCCCGTTCATCCTCAGGACAAATTGCAACCTGTACGGAACAGGAGGTTAAAGGTGCTGATTCTCCAAGGAGGGAGATTGCTAGTAAAGCGGCTGGAATGGGGAACCCGAGCACAAGGAGATGAGAAATGAGGTGCGTTTTAGAAACCTTTCCCGATCACACGATGTACCATCTTCTGGGTTTCTCATGCATGTTTTCGATGTAGGAAGATGCCCTTGAATCTGGAGATTTGGGACCCATGGGATGGGTACCACGCAGTATTACTCTAAAGGGTCTGCGTTTGCTCACCCAACCTCACCAAACCTCTCAGCCCCAAGAGTGTCTGTCCACCCTTATGTCTCAATCAGCTGTGGGTCTAGATATGGTCAATCCAGGTGGCATCACAGCCCCTGGACGAATTTAGTAAGAATTTCTCTCTCTTTCACTGTCTTTGTTTCACGGGTTTTTAAAAGTGATTGATTTTTATAAAGGGGTTTAGCTGCTTTTCACTGCTGTGTTTATGCCGCTTTACACCCGCTTGACTCACTTACAAAGTGATATCAATACATAGGTTTTAACATTCTTACTAGTCAGATATATTCTTGGGTGGTGAATAGGGGGTGTTGAGTCCAGTTCACTGAGCAAGGGGTAGGTCGTGTCTATTACATATTGGGTTTATGGAACGGTCTCTGAGCTAATTTGAAACCCTTCTTTTATGCATCACCCCACCTCACCTTTCCCGTTAAGCAGCCATAGTGTGTTTTCTAAACGGGTGACTCTGTTCTGTTTTGTAATTCAGTTCAAGGGTAGCGGTTTTTACATTCCCTCTATAAGTGATATCTTATGATAAGTGTCTTTTTCTGTGTGACTTATTTCACTTAGAATCGTCATACCTAAATCCACTCATCATGCTGCTACTAGCCTTATGACGTTGATTTCATGGCTGAGTGATATTCCATTGTACATAAGGACCACAACTTCTTTATCCATTTTTCTCTTTCCTGGGATATTTAGGGTGTAACGAAGTGGAGGTTCTTGTCAACAGAGCAGCCCTAAACTTTGGGGTGCCTGTGTCTTGCTGATTTTTAGTTTTCCCAATTTATACGCCCATGAGTGGAAGTGCCCTATGCTCTCTAAGCTGAGTTTTTTCGATGTTTCAGGACACACCGTACACTTCTCCAGAGTGGCTGTTGGCAATTTACATCCCGCCCATCAGCGTAGCAAGGCTCCCGTTTCTCCATGGCCTGTCCTGCATTTCTGGTTTTGACACTTTATTCAGCATGGCCCTTTGGACCGATGGGAAGCGAGACTTCTTTGTAGCGCTGATTTGCCTTTCCAGGTTGCTTGGTTGGCCAAAAAGGGCGTATGCGTTTTTTCCTGAATATATTCAGGAAAAAACGCATACGCCCTTTTTGGCCAAGGGCATCATTGTCGAGGTTTTGCCGCTTTTCCCGTGCTTTAAAGGCGATTCGAATCTACCTCCTGAAATCTGTTTCCTGCAATTCTGCCTTGCTTTCAAATCCTCTTCGTGGCCTTCCCTCAATATATTTGAGGACGAGAGTTATGATTTATAACTCTGCAGGTTTGTGAATTGCAGTGCCCCTGAGCTCCATTTTTCAACTCGCTTTCTTGGGAGCTGGCCGCAAAAGCGCAGGATTGCTTTAGGCCCTATTTTGGTCCCGGGCGGCAGGCTGAGCCTGTGGTTAATTCTTCTTCCTGATGGGAAAATAGAGTGACCTGTGCCTGTCCCAACACCTAGAGCTAGTGTCTCATTGGTTCCCCCTCTTCCCGTTCATCCTCAGGACAAATTGCAACCTGTACGGAACAGGAGGTTAAAGGTGCTGATTCTCCAAGGAGGGAGATTGCTAGTAAAGCGGCTGGAATGGGGAACCCGAGCACAAGGAGATGAGAAATGAGGTGCGTTTTAGAAACCTTTCCCGATCACACGGTGTACCATCTTCTGGGTTTCTCATGCATGTTTTCGATGTAGGAAGATGCCCTTGAATCTGGAGATTTGGGACCCATGGGATGGGTACCACGCAGTATTACTCTAAAGGGTCTGCGTTTGCTCACCCAACCTCACCAAACCTCTCAGCCCCAAGAGTGTCCACCCTTATGTCTCAATCAGCTGTGGGTCTAGATATGGTCAATCCAGGTGGCATCACAGCCCCTGAACGAATTTAGTAAGAATTTCTCTCTCTTTCACTGTCTTTGTTTCACGGGTTTTTAAAAGTGATTGATTTTTATAAAGGAGTTTACCTGCTTTTTACTGCTGTGTTTATGCCGCTTTACACCCACTTGACTCACTTACAGAGTGATATCAATACATAGGTTTTAACATTCTTACTAGTCAGATATATTCTTAGGTGGTGAATAGGGGGTGTTGAGTCCAGTTCACTGAGCAAGGAGTATGTCGTGTCTTTTACATATTGGGTTTATGGAATGGTATCTGAGCTAATTTGAAACCCTTCTTTTATGCATCACCCCACCTCACCTTTCCCGTTAAGCAGCCCTAGTGTGTTTTCTAAACGTGTGACTCTGTTCTGTTTTGTAATTCAGTTCAAGGGTAGCGGTTTTTACATTCCCTCTATAAGTGATATCTTATGATAAGTGTCTTTTTCTGTGTGACTTATTTCACTTAGAATCGTCGTACCTAAATCCACTCATCATGCTGCTACTAGCCTTATGACGTTGATTTCATGGCTGAGTGATATTCCGTTGTACATAAGGACCACAACTTCTTTATCCATTTTTCTCTTTCTTGGGATATTTAAGGTGTAACGAAGTGGAGGTTCTTGTCAACAGAGCAGCCCTAAACTTTGGGGTGCCTGTGTCTTGCTGATTCTTATTTTTCCCAATTTATACGCCCATGAGTGGAAGTGCCCTATGCTCTCTAAGCTGAGTTTTTTCGATGTTTCAGGACACACCGTACACTTCTCCAGAGGGGCTGTTGGCAATTTACATCCCGCCCAACAGAGTAGCAAGGCTCCGTTTCTCCATGGCCTCTCCTGCATTTCTGGTTTTGACACTTTATTCAGCATGGCCCTTTTGACCGATGGGAAGCGAGACTTCTTTGTAGCGCTGATTTGCCTTTCCAGGTTGCTTGATTGGCCAAAAAGGGCGTATGCGTTTTTTCCTGAATATATTCAGGAAAAAACGCATACGCCCTTTTTGGCCAAAGGCATCATTGTCGAGGTTTTGCCGCTTTTCCCGTGCTTTAAAGGCGATTCGAATCTACCTCCTGAAATCTGTTTCCTGCAATTCTGCCGTGCTTTCAAATCCTCTTCGTTGCCTTCCCTCAATATATTTGAGGTCGAGAGTTATGATTTATAACTCTGCAGGTTTGTGAATTGCAGTGCCCCTGAGCTCCATTTTTCAACTCGCTTTCTTGGGAGCTGGCCGCAAAAGCGCAGGATTGCTTTAGGCCCTATTTTGGTCCCGGGCGGCAAGCTGAGCCTGTGGTTAATTCTTCTTCCTGATGGGAAAATAGAGTGACCTGTGCCTGTCCCAACACCTAGAGCTAGTGTCTCATTGGTTCCCCCTCTTCCCGTTCATCCTCAGGACAAATTGCAACCTGTACAGAACAGGAGGTTAAAGGTGCTGATTCTCCAAGGAGGGAGATTGCTAGTAAAGTGGCTGGAATGGCGAACCCGAGCACAAGGAGATGAGAAATGAGGTGCGTTTTAGAAACCTTTCCCGATCACACGGTGCACCATCTTATGGGTTTCTCATGCATGTTTTCGAAGTAGGAAGATGCCCTTGAACCTGGAGATTTGGGACCCATGGGATGGGAACCACGCAGTATTACTTTAACGGGTCTGCGTTTGCTCACCCAACCTCACCAAACCTCTCAGCCCCAAGAGTGTCCACCCTTATGTCTCAATCAGCTGTGGGTCTAGATATGGTCAATCCAGATGGCATCACAGCCCCTGAACGAATTTAGTAAGAATTTCTCTATCTTTCACTGTCTTTGTTTCACGGGTTTTTAAAAGTGATTGATTTTTATAAAGGGGTTTAGCTGCTTTTCACTGCTGTGTTTATGCCGCTTTACACCCACTTGACTCACTTACAGAGAGATATCAATACATAGGTTTTAAGATTCTTACTAGTCAGATATATTCTTGGGCGGTGAATAGGGGGTGTTGAGTCCAGTTCACTGAGCAAGGAGTAGGTCGTGTCTATTACATATTGGGTTTATGGAACGGTCTGTGAGCTAATTTGAAACCCTTCTTTTATGCATCACCCCACCTCCCCTTTCCCGTTAAGCAGCCATAGTGTGTTTTCTAAACGTGTGACTCTGTTCTGTTTTGTAATTCAGTTCAAGGGTCGCGGTTTTTACATTCCCTCTATAAGTGATATCTTATGATAAGTGTCTTTTTCTGTGTGACTTATTTCACTTAGAATCGTCGTACCTAAATCCAGTCATCATGCTGCTACTAGCCTTATGACGTTGATTTCATGGCTGAGTGATATTCCATTGTACATAAGGACCACAACTTCTTTATCCATTTTTCTCTTTCCTGGGATATTTAAGGTGTAACGAAGTGGACGTTCTTGTCAACAGAGCAGCCCTAAACTTTGGGGTGCCTGTGTCTTGCTGATTTGTAGTTTTCCCAATTTATACGCCCATGAGTGGAAGTGCCCTATGCTCTCTAAGCTGAGTTTTTTCGATGTTTCAGGACACACCGTACACTTCTCCAGAGTGGCTGTTGGCAATTTACATCCCGCCCATCAGCGTAGCAGGGCTCCCGTTTCTCCATGGCCTGTCCTGCATTTCTGGGTTTGACACTTTATTCAGCATGGCCGTTTTGACCGATGGGAAGCGAGACTTCTTTGTAGCGCTGATTTGCCTTTCCAGGTT
This sequence comes from Balaenoptera borealis, assembly GCF_965194805.1. Taxonomy (NCBI): domain Eukaryota; kingdom Metazoa; phylum Chordata; class Mammalia; order Artiodactyla; family Balaenopteridae; genus Balaenoptera; species Balaenoptera borealis. Next base: position 31,163 of record NW_028122961.1, read on the forward strand.
GCTTGGTTGGCCAAAAAGGGCGTATGCGTTTTTTCCTGAATATATTCAGGAAAAAACGCATACGCCCTTTTTGGCCAAGGGCATCATTGTCGAGGTTTTGCCGCTTTTCCCGTGCTTTAAAGGCGATTCGAATCTACCTCCTGAAATCTGTTTCCTGCAATTCTGCCTTGCTTTCAAATCCTCTTCGTGGCCTTCCCTCAATATATTTGAGGACGAGAGTTATGATTTATAACTCTGCAGGTTTGTGAATTGCAGTGCCCCTGAGCTCCATTTTTCAACTCGCTTTCTTGGGAGCTGGCCGCAAAAGCGCAGGATTGCTTTAGGCCCTATTTTGGTCCCGGGCGGCAGGCTGAGCCTGTGGTTAATTCTTCTTCCTGATGGGAAAATAGAGTGACCTGTGCCTGTCCCAACACCTAGAGCTAGTGTCTCATTGGTTCCCCCTCTTCCCGTTCATCCTCAGGACAAATTGCAACCTGTACGGAACAGGAGGTTAAAGGTGCTGATTCTCCAAGGAGGGAGATTGCTAGTAAAGCGGCTGGAATGGGGAACCCGAGCACAAGGAGATGAGAAATGAGGTGCGTTTTAGAAACCTTTCCCGATCACACGATGTACCATCTTCTGGGTTTCTCATGCATGTTTTCGATGTAGGAAGATGCCCTTGAATCTGGAGATTTGGGACCCATGGGATGGGTACCACGCAGTATTACTCTAAAGGGTCTGCGTTTGCTCACCCAACCTCACCAAACCTCTCAGCCCCAAGAGTGTCTGTCCACCCTTATGTCTCAATCAGCTGTGGGTCTAGATATGGTCAATCCAGGTGGCATCACAGCCCCTGGACGAATTTAGTAAGAATTTCTCTCTCTTTCACTGTCTTTGTTTCACGGGTTTTTAAAAGTGATTGATTTTTATAAAGGGGTTTAGCTGCTTTTCACTGCTGTGTTTATGCCGCTTTACACCCGCTTGACTCACTTACAAAGTGATATCAATACATAGGTTTTAACATTCTTACTAGTCAGATATATTCTTGGGTGGTGAATAGGGGGTGTTGAGTCCAGTTCACTGAGCAAGGGGTAGGTCGTGTCTATTACATATTGGGTTTATGGAACGGTCTCTGAGCTAATTTGAAACCCTTCTTTTATGCATCACCCCACCTCACCTTTCCCGTTAAGCAGCCATAGTGTGTTTTCTAAACGGGTGACTCTGTTCTGTTTTGTAATTCAGTTCAAGGGTAGCGGTTTTTACATTCCCTCTATAAGTGATATCTTATGATAAGTGTCTTTTTCTGTGTGACTTATTTCACTTAGAATCGTCATACCTAAATCCACTCATCATGCTGCTACTAGCCTTATGACGTTGATTTCATGGCTGAGTGATATTCCATTGTACATAAGGACCACAACTTCTTTATCCATTTTTCTCTTTCCTGGGATATTTAGGGTGTAACGAAGTGGAGGTTCTTGTCAACAGAGCAGCCCTAAACTTTGGGGTGCCTGTGTCTTGCTGATTTTTAGTTTTCCCAATTTATACGCCCATGAGTGGAAGTGCCCTATGCTCTCTAAGCTGAGTTTTTTCGATGTTTCAGGACACACCGTACACTTCTCCAGAGTGGCTGTTGGCAATTTACATCCCGCCCATCAGCGTAGCAAGGCTCCCGTTTCTCCATGGCCTGTCCTGCATTTCTGGTTTTGACACTTTATTCAGCATGGCCCTTTGGACCGATGGGAAGCGAGACTTCTTTGTAGCGCTGATTTGCCTTTCCAGGTTGCTTGGTTGGCCAAAAAGGGCGTATGCGTTTTTTCCTGAATATATTCAGGAAAAAACGCATACGCCCTTTTTGGCCAAGGGCATCATTGTCGAGGTTTTGCCGCTTTTCCCGTGCTTTAAAGGCGATTCGAATCTACCTCCTGAAATCTGTTTCCTGCAATTCTGCCTTGCTTTCAAATCCTCTTCGTTGCCTTCCCTCAATATATTTGAGGACGAGAGTTATGATTTATAACTCTGCAGGTTTGTGAATTGCAGTGCCCCTGAGCTCCATTTTTCAACTCGCTTTCTTGGGAGCTGGCCGCAAAAGCGCAGGATTGCTTTAGGCCCTATTTTGGTCCCGGGCGGCAGGCTGAGCCTGTGGTTAATTCTTCTTCCTGATGGGAAAATAGAGTGACCTGTGCCTGTCCCAACACCTAGAGCTAGTGTCTCATTGGTTCCCCCTCTTCCCGTTCATCCTCAGGACAAATTGCAACCTGTACGGAACAGGAGGTTAAAGGTGCTGATTCTCCAAGGAGGGAGATTGCTAGTAAAGCGGCTGGAATGGGGAACCCGAGCACAAGGAGATGAGAAATGAGGTGCGTTTTAGAAACCTTTCCCGATCACACGGTGTACCATCTTCTGGGTTTCTCATGCATGTTTTCGATGTAGGAAGATGCCCTTGAATCTGGAGATTTGGGACCCATGGGATGGGTACCACGCAGTATTACTCTAAAGGGTCTGCGTTTGCTCACCCAACCTCACCAAACCTCTCAGCCCCAAGAGTGTCCACCCTTATGTCTCAATCAGCTGTGGGTCTAGATATGGTCAATCCAGGTGGCATCACAGCCCCTGAACGAATTTAGTAAGAATTTCTCTCTCTTTCACTGTCTTTGTTTCACGGGTTTTTAAAAGTGATTGATTTTTATAAAGGAGTTTACCTGCTTTTTACTGCTGTGTTTATGCCGCTTTACACCCACTTGACTCACTTACAGAGTGATATCAATACACAGGTTTTAACATTCTTATTAGTCAGATATATTCTTGGGTGGTGAATAGGGGGTGTTGAGTCCAGTTCACTGAGCAAGGAGTATGTCGTGTCTTTTACATATTGGGTTTATGGAATGGTATCTGAGCTAATTTGAAACCCTTCTTTTATGCATCACCCCACCTCACCTTTCCCGTTAAGCAGCCCTAGTGTGTTTTCTAAACGTGTGACTCTGTTCTGTTTTGTAATTCAGTTCAAGGGTAGCGGTTTTTACATTCCCTCTATAAGTGATATCTTATGATAAGTGTCTTTTTCTGTGTGACTTATTTCACTTAGAATCGTCGTACCTAAATCCACTCATCATGCTGCTACTAGCCTTATGACGTTGATTTCATGGCTGAGTGATATTCCGTTGTACATAAGGACCACAACTTCTTTATCCATTTTTCTCTTTCCTGGGATATTTAAGGTGTAACGAAGTGGAGGTTCTTGTCAACAGAGCAGCCCTAAACTTTGGGGTGCCTGTGTCTTGCTGATTCTTATTTTTCCCAATTTATACGCCCATGAGTGGAAGTGCCCTATGCTCTCTAAGCTCAGTTTTTTCGATGTTTCAGGACACACCGTACACTTCTCCAGAGGGGCTGTTGGCAATTTACATCCCGCCCAACAGAGTAGCAAGGCTCCGTTTCTCCATGGCCTCTCCTGCATTTCTGGTTTTGACACTTTATTCAGCATGGCCCTTTTGACCGATGGGAAGCGAGACTTCTTTGTAGCGCTGATTTGCCTTTCCAGGTTGCTTGATTGGCCAAAAAGGGCGTATGCGTTTTTTCCTGAATATATTCAGGAAAAAACGCATACGCCCTTTTTGGCCAAAGGCATCATTGTCGAGGTTTTGCCGCTTTTCCCGTGCTTTAAAGGCGATTCGAATCTACCTCCTGAAATCTGTTTCCTGCAATTCTGCCGTGCTTTCAAATCCTCTTCGTTGCCTTCCCTCAATATATTTGAGGTCGAGAGTTATGATTTATAACTCTGCAGGTTTGTGAATTGCAGTGCCCCTGAGCTCCATTTTTCAACTCGCTTTCTTGGGAGCTGGCCGCAAAAGCGCAGGATTGCTTTAGGCCCTATTTTGGTCCCGGGCGGCAAGCTGAGCCTGTGGTTAATTCTTCTTCCTGATGGGAAAATAGAGTGACCTGTGCCTGTCCCAACACCTAGAGCTAGTGTCTCATTGGTTCCCCCTCTTCCCGTTCATCCTCAGGACAAATTGCAACCTGTACAGAACAGGAGGTTAAAGGTGCTGATTCTCCAAGGAGGGAGATTGCTAGTAAAGTGGCTGGAATGGCGAACCCGAGCACAAGGAGATGAGAAATGAGGTGCGTTTTAGAAACCTTTCCCGATCACACGGTGCACCATCTTATGGGTTTCTCATGCATGTTTTCGAAGTAGGAAGATGCCCTTGAACCTGGAGATTTGGGACCCATGGGATGGGAACCACGCAGTATTACTTTAACGGGTCTGCGTTTGCTCACCCAACCTCACCAAACCTCTCAGCCCCAAGAGTGTCCACCCTTATGTCTCAATCAGCTGTGGGTCTAGATATGGTCAATCCAGATGGCATCACAGCCCCTGAACGAATTTAGTAAGAATTTCTCTATCTTTCACTGTCTTTGTTTCACGGGTTTTTAAAAGTGATTGATTTTTATAAAGGGGTTTAGCTGCTTTTCACTGCTGTGTTTATGCCGCTTTACACCCACTTGACTCACTTACAGAGAGATATCAATACATAGGTTTTAAGATTCTTACTAGTCAGATATATTCTTGGGCGGTGAATAGGGGGTGTTGAGTCCAGTTCACTGAGCAAGGAGTAGGTCGTGTCTATTACATATTGGGTTTATGGAACGGTCTGTGAGCTAATTTGAAACCCTTCTTTTATGCATCACCCCACCTCCCCTTTCCCGTTAAGCAGCCATAGTGTGTTTTCTAAACGTGTGACTCTGTTCTGTTTTGTAATTCAGTTCAAGGGTCGCGGTTTTTACATTCCCTCTATAAGTGATATCTTATGATAAGTGTCTTTTTCTGTGTGACTTATTTCACGTAGAATCGTCGTACCTAAATCCAGTCATCATGCTGCTACTAGCCTTATGACGTTGATTTCATGGCTGAGTGATATTCCATTGTACATAAGGACCACAACTTCTTTATCCATTTTTCTCTTTCCTGGGATATTTAAGGTGTAACGAAGTGGACGTTCTTGTCAACAGAGCAGCCCTAAACTTTGGGGTGCCTGTGTCTTGCTGATTTTTAGTTTTCCCAATTTATACGCCCATGAGTGGAAGTGCCCTATGCTCTCTAAGCTGAGTTTTTTCGATGTTTCAGGACACACCGTACACTTCTCCAGAGTGGCTGTTGGCAATTTACATCCCGCCCATCAGCGTAGCAGGGCTCCCGTTTCTCCATGGCCTGTTCTGCATTTCTGGTTTTGACACTTTATTCAGCATGGCCCTTTTGACCGATGGGAAGCGAGACTTCTTTGTAGCGCTGATTTGCCTTTCCAGGTTGCTTGGTTGGCCAAAAAGGGCGTATGCGTTTTTTCCTGAATATATTCAGGAAAAAACGCATACGCCCTTTTTGGCCAAGGGCATCATTGTCGAGGTTTTGCCGCTTTTCCCGTGCTTTAAAGGCGATTCGAATCTACCTCCTGAAATCTGTTTCCTGCAATTCTGCCTTGCTTTCAAATCCTCTTCGTGGCCTTCCCTCAATATATTTGAGGACGAGAGTTATGATTTATAACTCTGCAGGTTTGTGAATTGCAGTGCCCCTGAGCTCCATTTTTCAACTCGCTTTCTTGGGAGCTGGCCGCAAAAGCGCAGGATTGCTTTAGGCCCTATTTTGGTCCCGGGCGGCAGGCTGAGCCTGTGGTTAATTCTTCTTCCTGATGGGAAAATAGAGTGACCTGTGCCTGTCCCAACACCTAGAGCTAGTGTCTCATTGGTTCCCCCTCTTCCCGTTCATCCTCAGGACAAATTGCAACCTGTACGGAACAGGAGGTTAAAGGTGCTGATTCTCCAAGGAGGGAGATTGCTAGTAAAGCGGCTGGAATGGGGAACCCGAGCACAAGGAGATGAGAAATGAGGTGCGTTTTAGAAACCTTTCCCGATCACACGATGTACCATCTTCTGGGTTTCTCATGCATGTTTTCGATGTAGGAAGATGCCCTTGAATCTGGAGATTTGGGACCCATGGGATGGGTACCACGCAGTATTACTCTAAAGGGTCTGCGTTTGCTCACCCAACCTCACCAAACCTCTCAGCCCCAAGAGTGTCTGTCCACCCTTATGTCTCAATCAGCTGTGGGTCTAGATATGGTCAATCCAGGTGGCATCACAGCCCCTGGACGAATTTAGTAAGAATTTCTCTCTCTTTCACTGTCTTTGTTTCACGGGTTTTTAAAAGTGATTGATTTTTATAAAGGGGTTTAGCTGCTTTTCACTGCTGTGTTTATGCCGCTTTACACCCGCTTGACTCACTTACAAAGTGATATCAATACATAGGTTTTAACATTCTTACTAGTCAGATATATTCTTGGGTGGTGAATAGGGGGTGTTGAGTCCAGTTCACTGAGCAAGGGGTAGGTCGTGTCTATTACATATTGGGTTTATGGAACGGTCTCTGAGCTAATTTGAAACCCTTCTTTTATGCATCACCCCACCTCACCTTTCCCGTTAAGCAGCCATAGTGTGTTTTCTAAACGGGTGACTCTGTTCTGTTTTGTAATTCAGTTCAAGGGTAGCGGTTTTTACATTCCCTCTATAAGTGATATCTTATGATAAGTGTCTTTTTCTGTGTGACTTATTTCACTTAGAATCGTCATACCTAAATCCACTCATCATGCTGCTACTAGCCTTATGACGTTGATTTCATGGCTGAGTGATATTCCATTGTACATAAGGACCACAACTTCTTTATCCATTTTTCTCTTTCCTGGGATATTTAGGGTGTAACGAAGTGGAGGTTCTTGTCAACAGAGCAGCCCTAAACTTTGGGGTGCCTGTGTCTTGCTGATTTTTAGTTTTCCCAATTTATACGCCCATGAGTGGAAGTGCCCTATGCTCTCTAAGCTGAGTTTTTTCGATGTTTCAGGACACACCGTACACTTCTCCAGAGTGGCTGTTGGCAATTTACATCCCGCCCATCAGCGTAGCAAGGCTCCCGTTTCTCCATGGCCTGTCCTGCATTTCTGGTTTTGACACTTTATTCAGCATGGCCCTTTGGACCGATGGGAAGCGAGACTTCTTTGTAGCGCTGATTTGCCTTTCCAGGTTGCTTGGTTGGCCAAAAAGGGCGTATGCGTTTTTTCCTGAATATATTCAGGAAAAAACGCATACGCCCTTTTTGGCCAAGGGCATCATTGTCGAGGTTTTGCCGCTTTTCCCGTGCTTTAAAGGCGATTCGAATCTACCTCCTGAAATCTGTTTCCTGCAATTCTGCCTTGCTTTCAAATCCTCTTCGTGGCCTTCCCTCAATATATTTGAGGACGAGAGTTATGATTTATAACTCTGCAGGTTTGTGAATTGCAGTGCCCCTGAGCTCCATTTTTCAACTCGCTTTCTTGGGAGCTGGCCGCAAAAGCGCAGGATTGCTTTAGGCCCTATTTTGGTCCCGGGCGGCAGGCTGAGCCTGTGGTTAATTCTTCTTCCTGATGGGAAAATAGAGTGACCTGTGCCTGTCCCAACACCTAGAGCTAGTGTCTCATTGGTTCCCCCTCTTCCCGTTCATCCTCAGGACAAATTGCAACCTGTACGGAACAGGAGGTTAAAGGTGCTGATTCTCCAAGGAGGGAGATTGCTAGTAAAGCGGCTGGAATGGGGAACCCGAGCACAAGGAGATGAGAAATGAGGTGCGTTTTAGAAACCTTTCCCGATCACACGGTGTACCATCTTCTGGGTTTCTCATGCATGTTTTCGATGTAGGAAGATGCCCTTGAATCTGGAGATTTGGGACCCATGGGATGGGTACCACGCAGTATTACTCTAAAGGGTCTGCGTTTGCTCACCCAACCTCACCAAACCTCTCAGCCCCAAGAGTGTCCACCCTTATGTCTCAATCAGCTGTGGGTCTAGATATGGTCAATCCAGGTGGCATCACAGCCCCTGAACGAATTTAGTAAGAATTTCTCTCTCTTTCACTGTCTTTGTTTCACGGGTTTTTAAAAGTGATTGATTTTTATAAAGGAGTTTACCTGCTTTTTACTGCTGTGTTTATGCCGCTTTACACCCACTTGACTCACTTACAGAGTGATATCAATACACAGGTTTTAACATTCTTATTAGTCAGATATATTCTTGGGTGGTGAATAGGGGGTGTTGAGTCCAGTTCACTGAGCAAGGAGTATGTCGTGTCTTTTACATATTGGGTTTATGGAATGGTATCTGAGCTAATTTGAAACCCTTCTTTTATGCATCACCCCACCTCACCTTTCCCGTTAAGCAGCCCTAGTGTGTTTTCTAAACGTGTGACTCTGTTCTGTTTTGTAATTCAGTTCAAGGGTAGCGGTTTTTACATTCCCTCTATAAGTGATATCTTATGATAAGTGTCTTTTTCTGTGTGACTTATTTCACTTAGAATCGTCGTACCTAAATCCACTCATCATGCTGCTACTAGCCTTATGACGTTGATTTCATGGCTGAGTGATATTCCGTTGTACATAAGGACCACAACTTCTTTATCCATTTTTCTCTTTCCTGGGATATTTAAGGTGTAACGAAGTGGAGGTTCTTGTCAACAGAGCAGCCCTAAACTTTGGGGTGCCTGTGTCTTGCTGATTCTTATTTTTCCCAATTTATACGCCCATGAGTGGAAGTGCCCTATGCTCTCTAAGCTCAGTTTTTTCGATGTTTCAGGACACACCGTACACTTCTCCAGAGGGGCTGTTGGCAATTTACATCCCGCCCAACAGAGTAGCAAGGCTCCGTTTCTCCATGGCCTCTCCTGCATTTCTGGTTTTGACACTTTATTCAGCATGGCCCTTTTGACCGATGGGAAGCGAGACTTCTTTGTAGCGCTGATTTGCCTTTCCAGGTTGCTTGATTGGCCAAAAAGGGCTTATGCGTTTTTTCCTGAATATATTCAGGAAAAAACGCATACGCCCTTTTTGGCCAAAGGCATCATTGTCGAGGTTTTGCCGCTTTTCCCGTGCTTTAAAGGCGATTCGAATCTACCTCCTGAAATCTGTTTCCTGCAATTCTGCCGTGCTTTCAAATCCTCTTCGTTGCCTTCCCTCAATATATTTGAGGTCGAGAGTTATGATTTATAACTCTGCAGGTTTGTGAATTGCAGTGCCCCTGAGCTCCATTTTTCAACTCGCTTTCTTGGGAGCTGGCCGCAAAAGCGCAGGATTGCTTTAGGCCCTATTTTGGTCCCGGGCGGCAAGCTGAGCCTGTGGTTAATTCTTCTTCCTGATGGGAAAATAGAGTGACCTGTGCCTGTCCCAACACCTAGAGCTAGTGTCTCATTGGTTCCCCCTCTTCCCGTTCATCCTCAGGACAAATTGCAACCTGTACAGAACAGGAGGTTAAAGGTGCTGATTCTCCAAGGAGGGAGATTGCTAGTAAAGTGGCTGGAATGGCGAACCCGAGCACAAGGAGATGAGAAATGAGGTGCGTTTTAGAAACCTTTCCCGATCACACGGTGCACCATCTTATGGGTTTCTCATGCATGTTTTCGAAGTAGGAAGATGCCCTTGAACCTGGAGATTTGGGACCCATGGGATGGGAACCACGCAGTATTACTTTAACGGGTCTGCGTTTGCTCACCCAACCTCACCAAACCTCTCAGCCCCAAGAGTGTCCACCCTTATGTCTCAATCAGCTGTGGGTCTAGATATGGTCAATCCAGATGGCATCACAGCCCCTGAACGAATTTAGTAAGAATTTCTCTATCTTTCACTGTCTTTGTTTCACGGGTTTTTAAAAGTGATTGATTTTTATAAAGGGGTTTAGCTGCTTTTCACTGCTGTGTTTATGCCGCTTTACACCCACTTGACTCACTTACAGAGAGATATCAATACATAGGTTTTAAGATTCTTACTAGTCAGATATATTCTTGGGCGGTGAATAGGGGGTGTTGAGTCCAGTTCACTGAGCAAGGAGTAGGTCGTGTCTATTACATATTGGGTTTATGGAACGGTCTGTGAGCTAATTTGAAACCCTTCTTTTATGCATCACCCCACCTCCCCTTTCCCGTTAAGCAGCCATAGTGTGTTTTCTAAACGTGTGACTCTGTTCTGTTTTGTAATTCAGTTCAAGGGTCGCGGTTTTTACATTCCCTCTATAAGTGATATCTTATGATAAGTGTCTTTTTCTGTGTGACTTATTTCACGTAGAATCGTCGTACCTAAATCCAGTCATCATGCTGCTACTAGCCTTATGACGTTGATTTCATGGCTGAGTGATATTCCATTGTACATAAGGACCACAACTTCTTTATCCATTTTTCTCTTTCCTGGGATATTTAAGGTGTAACGAAGTGGACGTTCTTGTCAACAGAGCAGCCCTAAACTTTGGGGTGCCTGTGTCTTGCTGATTTGTAGTTTTCCCAATTTATACGCCCATGAGTGGAAGTGCCCTATGCTCTCTAAGCTGAGTTTTTTCGATGTTTCAGGACACACCGTACACTTCTCCAGAGTGGCTGTTGGCAATTTACATCCCGCCCATCAGCGTAGCAGGGCTCCCGTTTCTCCATGGCCTGTTCTGCATTTCTGGTTTTGACACTTTATTCAGCATGGCCCTTTTGACCGATGGGAAGCGAGACTTCTTTGTAGCGCTGATTTGCCTTTCCAGGTTGCTTGGTTGGCCAAAAAGGGCGTATGCGTTTTTTCCTGAATATATTCAGGAAAAAACGCATACGCCCTTTTTGGCCAAGGGCATCATTGTCGAGGTTTTGCCGCTTTTCCCGTGCTTTAAAGGCGATTCGAATCTACCTCCTGAAATCTGTTTCCTGCAATTCTGCCTTGCTTTCAAATCCTCTTCGTGGCCTTCCCTCAATATATTTGAGGACGAGAGTTATGATTTATAACTCTGCAGGTTTGTGAATTGCAGTGCCCCTGAGCTCCATTTTTCAACTCGCTTTCTTGGGAGCTGGCCGCAAAAGCGCAGGATTGCTTTAGGCCCTATTTTGGTCCCGGGCGGCAGGCTGAGCCTGTGGTTAATTCTTCTTCCTGATGGGAAAATAGAGTGACCTGTGCCTGTCCCAACACCTAGAGCTAGTGTCTCATTGGTTCCCCCTCTTCCCGTTCATCCTCAGGACAAATTGCAACCTGTACGGAACAGGAGGTTAAAGGTGCTGATTCTCCAAGGAGGGAGATTGCTAGTAAAGCGGCTGGAATGGGGAACCCGAGCACAAGGAGATGAGAAATGAGGTGCGTTTTAGAAACCTTTCCCGATCACACGATGTACCATCTTCTGGGTTTCTCATGCATGTTTTCGATGTAGGAAGATGCCCTTGAATCTGGAGATTTGGGACCCATGGGATGGGTACCACGCAGTATTACTCTAAAGGGTCTGCGTTTGCTCACCCAACCTCACCAAACCTCTCAGCCCCAAGAGTGTCTGTCCACCCTTATGTCTCAATCAGCTGTGGGTCTAGATATGGTCAATCCAGGTGGCATCACAGCCCCTGGACGAATTTAGTAAGAATTTCTCTCTCTTTCACTGTCTTTGTTTCACGGGTTTTTAAAAGTGATTGATTTTTATAAAGGGGTTTAGCTGCTTTTCACTGCTGTGTTTATGCCGCTTTACACCCGCTTGACTCACTTACAAAGTGATATCAATACATAGGTTTTAACATTCTTACTAGTCAGATATATTCTTGGGTGGTGAATAGGGGGTGTTGAGTCCAGTTCACTGAGCAAGGGGTAGGTCGTGTCTATTACATATTGGGTTTATGGAACGGTCTCTGAGCTAATTTGAAACCCTTCTTTTATGCATCACCCCACCTCACCTTTCCCGTTAAGCAGCCATAGTGTGTTTTCTAAACGGGTGACTCTGTTCTGTTTTGTAATTCAGTTCAAGGGTAGCGGTTTTTACATTCCCTCTATAAGTGATATCTTATGATAAGTGTCTTTTTCTGTGTGACTTATTTCACTTAGAATCGTCATACCTAAATCCACTCATCATGCTGCTACTAGCCTTATGACGTTGATTTCATGGCTGAGTGATATTCCATTGTACATAAGGACCACAACTTCTTTATCCATTTTTCTCTTTCCTGGGATATTTAGGGTGTAACGAAGTGGAGGTTCTTGTCAACAGAGCAGCCCTAAACTTTGGGGTGCCTGTGTCTTGCTGATTTTTAGTTTTCCCAATTTATACGCCCATGAGTGGAAGTGCCCTATGCTCTCTAAGCTGAGTTTTTTCGATGTTTCAGGACACACCGTACACTTCTCCAGAGTGGCTGTTGGCAATTTACATCCCGCCCATCAGCGTAGCAAGGCTCCCGTTTCTCCATGGCCTGTCCTGCATTTCTGGTTTTGACACTTTATTCAGCATGGCCCTTTGGACCGATGGGAAGCGAGACTTCTTTGTAGCGCTGATTTGCCTTTCCAGGTTGCTTGGTTGGCCAAAAAGGGCGTATGCGTTTTTTCCTGAATATATTCAGGAAAAAACGCATACGCCCTTTTTGGCCAAGGGCATCATTGTCGAGGTTTTGCCGCTTTTCCCGTGCTTTAAAGGCGATTCGAATCTACCTCCTGAAATCTGTTTCCTGCAATTCTGCCTTGCTTTCAAATCCTCTTCGTGGCCTTCCCTCAATATATTTGAGGACGAGAGTTATGATTTATAACTCTGCAGGTTTGTGAATTGCAGTGCCCCTGAGCTCCATTTTTCAACTCGCTTTCTTGGGAGCTGGCCGCAAAAGCGCAGGATTGCTTTAGGCCCTATTTTGGTCCCGGGCGGCAGGCTGAGCCTGTGGTTAATTCTTCTTCCTGATGGGAAAATAGAGTGACCTGTGCCTGTCCCAACACCTAGAGCTAGTGTCTCATTGGTTCCCCCTCTTCCCGTTCATCCTCAGGACAAATTGCAACCTGTACGGAACAGGAGGTTAAAGGTGCTGATTCTCCAAGGAGGGAGATTGCTAGTAAAGCGGCTGGAATGGGGAACCCGAGCACAAGGAGATGAGAAATGAGGTGCGTTTTAGAAACCTTTCCCGATCACACGGTGTACCATCTTCTGGGTTTCTCATGCATGTTTTCGATGTAGGAAGATGCCCTTGAATCTGGAGATTTGGGACCCATGGGATGGGTACCACGCAGTATTACTCTAAAGGGTCTGCGTTTGCTCACCCAACCTCACCAAACCTCTCAGCCCCAAGAGTGTCCACCCTTATGTCTCAATCAGCTGTGGGTCTAGATATGGTCAATCCAGGTGGCATCACAGCCCCTGAACGAATTTAGTAAGAATTTCTCTCTCTTTCACTGTCTTTGTTTCACGGGTTTTTAAAAGTGATTGATTTTTATAAAGGAGTTTACCTGCTTTTTACTGCTGTGTTTATGCCGCTTTACACCCACTTGACTCACTTACAGAGTGATATCAATACATAGGTTTTAACATTCTTACTAGTCAGATATATTCTTAGGTGGTGAATAGGGGGTGTTGAGTCCAGTTCACTGAGCAAGGAGTATGTCGTGTCTTTTACATATTGGGTTTATGGAATGGTATCTGAGCTAATTTGAAACCCTTCTTTTATGCATCACCCCACCTCACCTTTCCCGTTAAGCAGCCCTAGTGTGTTTTCTAAACGTGTGACTCTGTTCTGTTTTGTAATTCAGTTCAAGGGTAGCGGTTTTTACATTCCCTCTATAAGTGATATCTTATGATAAGTGTCTTTTTCTGTGTGACTTATTTCACTTAGAATCGTCGTACCTAAATCCACTCATCATGCTGCTACTAGCCTTATGACGTTGATTTCATGGCTGAGTGATATTCCGTTGTACATAAGGACCACAACTTCTTTATCCATTTTTCTCTTTCTTGGGATATTTAAGGTGTAACGAAGTGGAGGTTCTTGTCAACAGAGCAGCCCTAAACTTTGGGGTGCCTGTGTCTTGCTGATTCTTATTTTTCCCAATTTATACGCCCATGAGTGGAAGTGCCCTATGCTCTCTAAGCTCAGTTTTTTCGATGTTTCAGGACACACCGTACACTTCTCCAGAGGGGCTGTTGGCAATTTACATCCCGCCCAACAGAGTAGCAAGGCTCCGTTTCTCCATGGCCTCTCCTGCATTTCTGGTTTTGACACTTTATTCAGCATGGCCCTTTTGACCGATGGGAAGCGAGACTTCTTTGTAGCGCTGATTTGCCTTTCCAGGTTGCTTGATTGGCCAAAAAGGGCGTATGCGTTTTTTCCTGAATATATTCAGGAAAAAACGCATACGCCCTTTTTGGCCAAAGGCATCATTGTCGAGGTTTTGCCGCTTTTCCCGTGCTTTAAAGGCGATTCGAATCTACCTCCTGAAATCTGTTTCCTGCAATTCTGCCGTGCTTTCAAATCCTCTTCGTTGCCTTCCCTCAATATATTTGAGGTCGAGAGTTATGATTTATAACTCTGCAGGTTTGTGAATTGCAGTGCCCCTGAGCTCCATTTTTCAACTCGCTTTCTTGGGAGCTGGCCGCAAAAGCGCAGGATTGCTTTAGGCCCTATTTTGGTCCCGGGCGGCAAGCTGAGCCTGTGGTTAATTCTTCTTCCTGATGGGAAAATAGAGTGACCTGTGCCTGTCCCAACACCTAGAGCTAGTGTCTCATTGGTTCCCCCTCTTCCCGTTCATCCTCAGGACAAATTGCAACCTGTACAGAACAGGAGGTTAAAGGTGCTGATTCTCCAAGGAGGGAGATTGCTAGTAAAGTGGCTGGAATGGCGAACCCGAGCACAAGGAGATGAGAAATGAGGTGCGTTTTAGAAACCTTTCCCGATCACACGGTGCACCATCTTATGGGTTTCTCATGCATGTTTTCGAAGTAGGAAGATGCCCTTGAACCTGGAGATTTGGGACCCATGGGATGGGAACCACGCAGTATTACTTTAACGGGTCTGCGTTTGCTCACCCAACCTCACCAAACCTCTCAGCCCCAAGAGTGTCCACCCTTATGTCTCAATCAGCTGTGGGTCTAGATATGGTCAATCCAGATGGCATCACAGCCCCTGAACGAATTTAGTAAGAATTTCTCTATCTTTCACTGTCTTTGTTTCACGGGTTTTTAAAAGTGATTGATTTTTATAAAGGGGTTTAGCTGCTTTTCACTGCTGTGTTTATGCCGCTTTACACCCACTTGACTCACTTACAGAGAGATATCAATACATAGGTTTTAAGATTCTTACTAGTCAGATATATTCTTGGGCGGTGAATAGGGGGTGTTGAGTCCAGTTCACTGAGCAAGGAGTAGGTCGTGTCTATTACATATTGGGTTTATGGAACGGTCTGTGAGCTAATTTGAAACCCTTCTTTTATGCATCACCCCACCTCCCCTTTCCCGTTAAGCAGCCATAGTGTGTTTTCTAAACGTGTGACTCTGTTCTGTTTTGTAATTCAGTTCAAGGGTCGCGGTTTTTACATTCCCTCTATAAGTGATATCTTATGATAAGTGTCTTTTTCTGTGTGACTTATTTCACTTAGAATCGTCGTACCTAAATCCAGTCATCATGCTGCTACTAGCCTTATGACGTTGATTTCATGGCTGAGTGATATTCCATTGTACATAAGGACCACAACTTCTTTATCCATTTTTCTCTTTCCTGGGATATTTAAGGTGTAACGAAGTGGACGTTCTTGTCAACAGAGCAGCCCTAAACTTTGGGGTGCCTGTGTCTTGCTGATTTGTAGTTTTCCCAATTTATACGCCCATGAGTGGAAGTGCCCTATGCTCTCTAAGCTGAGTTTTTTCGATGTTTCAGGACACACCGTACACTTCTCCAGAGTGGCTGTTGGCAATTTACATCCCGCCCATCAGCGTAGCAGGGCTCCCGTTTCTCCATGGCCTGTTCTGCATTTCTGGTTTTGACACTTTATTCAGCATGGCCCTTTTGACCGATGGGAAGCGAGACTTCTTTGTAGCGCTGATTTGCCTTTCCAGGTTGCTTGGTTGGCCAAAAAGGGCGTATGCGTTTTTTCCTGAATATATTCAGGAAAAAACGCATACGCCCTTTTTGGCCAAGGGCATCATTGTCGAGGTTTTGCCGCTTTTCCCGTGCTTTAAAGGCGATTCGAATCTACCTCCTGAAATCTGTTTCCTGCAATTCTGCCTTGCTTTCAAATCCTCTTCGTGGCCTTCCCTCAATATATTTGAGGACGAGAGTTATGATTTATAACTCTGCAGGTTTGTGAATTGCAGTGCCCCTGAGCTCCATTTTTCAACTCGCTTTCTTGGGAGCTGGCCGCAAAAGCGCAGGATTGCTTTAGGCCCTATTTTGGTCCCGGGCGGCAGGCTGAGCCTGTGGTTAATTCTTCTTCCTGATGGGAAAATAGAGTGACCTGTGCCTGTCCCAACACCTAGAGCTAGTGTCTCATTGGTTCCCCCTCTTCCCGTTCATCCTCAGGACAAATTGCAACCTGTACGGAACAGGAGGTTAAAGGTGCTGATTCTCCAAGGAGGGAGATTGCTAGTAAAGCGGCTGGAATGGGGAACCCGAGCACAAGGAGATGAGAAATGAGGTGCGTTTTAGAAACCTTTCCCGATCACACGATGTACCATCTTCTGGGTTTCTCATGCATGTTTTCGATGTAGAAAGATGCCCTTGAATCTGGAGATTTGGGACCCATGGGATGGGTACCACGCAGTATTACTCTAAAGGGTCTGCGTTTGCTCACCCAACCTCACCAAACCTCTCAGCCCCAAGAGTGTCTGTCCACCCTTATGTCTCAATCAGCTGTGGGTCTAGATATGGTCAATCCAGGTGGCATCACAGCCCCTGGACGAATTTAGTAAGAATTTCTCTCTCTTTCACTGTCTTTGTTTCACGGGTTTTTAAAAGTGATTGATTTTTATAAAGGGGTTTAGCTGCTTTTCACTGCTGTGTTTATGCCGCTTTACACCCGCTTGACTCACTTACAAAGTGATATCAATACATAGGTTTTAACATTCTTACTAGTCAGATATATTCTTGGGTGGTGAATAGGGGGTGTTGAGTCCAGTTCACTGAGCAAGGGGTAGGTCGTGTCTATTACATATTGGGTTTATGGAACGGTCTCTGAGCTAATTTGAAACCCTTCTTTTATGCATCACCCCACCTCACCTTTCCCGTTAAGCAGCCATAGTGTGTTTTCTAAACGGGTGACTCTGTTCTGTTTTGTAATTCAGTTCAAGGGTAGCGGTTTTTACATTCCCTCTATAAGTGATATCTTATGATAAGTGTCTTTTTCTGTGTGACTTATTTCACTTAGAATCGTCATACCTAAATCCACTCATCATGCTGCTACTAGCCTTATGACGTTGATTTCATGGCTGAGTGATATTCCATTGTACATAAGGACCACAACTTCTTTATCCATTTTTCTCTTTCCTGGGATATTTAGGGTGTAACGAAGTGGAGGTTCTTGTCAACAGAGCAGCCCTAAACTTTGGGGTGCCTGTGTCTTGCTGATTTTTAGTTTTCCCAATTTATACGCCCATGAGTGGAAGTGCCCTATGCTCTCTAAGCTGAGTTTTTTCGATGTTTCAGGACACACCGTACACTTCTCCAGAGTGGCTGTTGGCAATTTACATCCCGCCCATCAGCGTAGCAAGGCTCCCGTTTCTCCATGGCCTGTCCTGCATTTCTGGTTTTGACACTTTATTCAGCATGGCCCTTTTGACCGATGGGAAGCGAGACTTCTTTGTAGCGCTGATTTGCCTTTCCAGGTTGCTTGATTGGCCAAAAAGGGCGTATGCGTTTTTTCCTGAATATATTCAGGAAAAAACGCATACGCCCTTTTTGGCCAAAGGCATCATTGTCGAGGTTTTGCCGCTTTTCCCGTGCTTTAAAGGCGATTCGAATCTACCTCCTGAAATCTGTTTCCTGCAATTCTGCCGTGCTTTCAAATCCTCTTCGTTGCCTTCCCTCAATATATTTGAGGTCGAGAGTTATGATTTATAACTCTGCAGGTTTGTGAATTGCAGTGCCCCTGAGCTCCATTTTTCAACTCGCTTTCTTGGGAGCTGGCCGCAAAAGCGCAGGATTGCTTTAGGCCCTATTTTGGTCCCGGGCGGCAAGCTGAGCCTGTGGTTAATTCTTCTTCCTGATGGGAAAATAGAGTGACCTGTGCCTGTCCCAACACCTAGAGCTAGTGTCTCATTGGTTCCCCCTCTTCCCGTTCATCCTCAGGACAAATTGCAACCTGTACAGAACAGGAGGTTAAAGGTGCTGATTCTCCAAGGAGGGAGATTGCTAGTAAAGTGGCTGGAATGGCGAACCCGAGCACAAGGAGATGAGAAATGAGGTGCGTTTTAGAAACCTTTCCCGATCACACGGTGCACCATCTTATGGGTTTCTCATGCATGTTTTCGAAGTAGGAAGATGCCCTTGAACCTGGAGATTTGGGACCCATGGGATGGGAACCACGCAGTATTACTTTAACGGGTCTGCGTTTGCTCACCCAACCTCACCAAACCTCTCAGCCCCAAGAGTGTCCACCCTTATGTCTCAATCAGCTGTGGGTCTAGATATGGTCAATCCAGATGGCATCACAGCCCCTGAACGAATTTAGTAAGAATTTCTCTCTCTTTCACTGTCTTTGTTTCACGGGTTTTTAAAAGTGATTGATTTTTATAAAGGGGTTTAGCTGCTTTTCACTGCTGTGTTTATGCCGCTTTACACCCACTTGACTCACTTACAGAGAGATATCAATACATAGGTTTTAAGATTCTTACTAGTCAGATATATTCTTGGGCGGTGAATAGGGGGTGTTGAGTCCAGTTCACTGAGCAAGGAGTAGGTCGTGTCTATTACATATTGGGTTTATGGAACGGTCTGTGAGCTAATTTGAAACCCTTCTTTTATGCATCACCCCACCTCCCCTTTCCCGTTAAGCAGCCATAGTGTGTTTTCTAAACGTGTGACTCTGTTCTGTTTTGTAATTCAGTTCAAGGGTCGCGGTTTTTACATTCCCTCTATAAGTGATATCTTATGATAAGTGTCTTTTTCTGTGTGACTTATTTCACTTAGAATCGTCGTACCTAAATCCAGTCATCATGCTGCTACTAGCCTTATGACGTTGATTTCATGGCTGAGTGATATTCCATTGTACATAAGGACCACAACTTCTTTATCCATTTTTCTCTTTCCTGGGATATTTAAGGTGTAACGAAGTGGACGTTCTTGTCAACAGAGCAGCCCTAAACTTTGGGGTGCCTGTGTCTTGCTGATTTGTAGTTTTCCCAATTTATACGCCCATGAGTGGAAGTGCCCTATGCTCTCTAAGCTGAGTTTTTTCGATGTTTCAGGACACACCGTACACTTCTCCAGAGTGGCTGTTGGCAATTTACATCCCGCCCATCAGCGTAGCAGGGCTCCCGTTTCTCCATGGCCTGTTCTGCATTTCTGGTTTTGACACTTTATTCAGCATGGCCCTTTTGACCGATGGGAAGCGAGACTTCTTTGTAGCGCTGATTTGCCTTTCCAGGTTGCTTGGTTGGCCAAAAAGGGCGTATGCGTTTTTTCCTGAATATATTCAGGAAAAAACGCATACGCCCTTTTTGGCCAAGGGCATCATTGTCGAGGTTTTGCCGCTTTTCCCGTGCTTTAAAGGCGATTCGAATCTACCTCCTGAAATCTGTTTCCTGCAATTCTGCCTTGCTTTCAAATCCTCTTCGTGGCCTTCCCTCAATATATTTGAGGACGAGAGTTATGATTTATAACTCTGCAGGTTTGTGAATTGCAGTGCCCCTGAGCTCCATTTTTCAACTCGCTTTCTTGGGAGCTGGCCGCAAAAGCGCAGGATTGCTTTAGGCCCTATTTTGGTCCCGGGCGGCAGGCTGAGCCTGTGGTTAATTCTTCTTCCTGATGGGAAAATAGAGTGACCTGTGCCTGTCCCAACACCTAGAGCTAGTGTCTCATTGGTTCCCCCTCTTCCCGTTCATCCTCAGGACAAATTGCAACCTGTACGGAACAGGAGGTTAAAGGTGCTGATTCTCCAAGGAGGGAGATTGCTAGTAAAGCGGCTGGAATGGGGAACCCGAGCACAAGGAGATGAGAAATGAGGTGCGTTTTAGAAACCTTTCCCGATCACACGATGTACCATCTTCTGGGTTTCTCATGCATGTTTTCGATGTAGGAAGATGCCCTTGAATCTGGAGATTTGGGACCCATGGGATGGGTACCACGCAGTATTACTCTAAAGGGTCTGCGTTTGCTCACCCAACCTCACCAAACCTCTCAGCCCCAAGAGTGTCTGTCCACCCTTATGTCTCAATCAGCTGTGGGTCTAGATATGGTCAATCCAGGTGGCATCACAGCCCCTGGACGAATTTAGTAAGAATTTCTCTCTCTTTCACTGTCTTTGTTTCACGGGTTTTTAAAAGTGATTGATTTTTATAAAGGGGTTTAGCTGCTTTTCACTGCTGTGTTTATGCCGCTTTACACCCGCTTGACTCACTTACAAAGTGATATCAATACATAGGTTTTAACATTCTTACTAGTCAGATATATTCTTGGGTGGTGAATAGGGGGTGTTGAGTCCAGTTCACTGAGCAAGGGGTAGGTCGTGTCTATTACATATTGGGTTTATGGAACGGTCTCTGAGCTAATTTGAAACCCTTCTTTTATGCATCACCCCACCTCACCTTTCCCGTTAAGCAGCCATAGTGTGTTTTCTAAACGGGTGACTCTGTTCTGTTTTGTAATTCAGTTCAAGGGTAGCGGTTTTTACATTCCCTCTATAAGTGATATCTTATGATAAGTGTCTTTTTCTGTGTGACTTATTTCACTTAGAATCGTCATACCTAAATCCACTCATCATGCTGCTACTAGCCTTATGACGTTGATTTCATGGCTGAGTGATATTCCATTGTACATAAGGACCACAACTTCTTTATCCATTTTTCTCTTTCCTGGGATATTTAGGGTGTAACGAAGTGGAGGTTCTTGTCAACAGAGCAGCCCTAAACTTTGGGGTGCCTGTGTCTTGCTGATTTTTAGTTTTCCCAATTTATACGCCCATGAGTGGAAGTGCCCTATGCTCTCTAAGCTGAGTTTTTTCGATGTTTCAGGACACACCGTACACTTCTCCAGAGTGGCTGTTGGCAATTTACATCCCGCCCATCAGCGTAGCAAGGCTCCCGTTTCTCCATGGCCTGTCCTGCATTTCTGGTTTTGACACTTTATTCAGCATGGCCCTTTTGACCGATGGGAAGCGAGACTTCTTTGTAGCGCTGATTTGCCTTTCCAGGTTGCTTGGTTGGCCAAAAAGGGCGTATGCGTTTTTTCCTGAATATATTCAGGAAAAAACGCATACGCCCTTTTTGGCCAAGGGCATCATTGTCGAGGTTTTGCCGCTTTTCCCGTGCTTTAAAGGCGATTCGAATCTACCTCCTGAAATCTGTTTCCTGCAATTCTGCCTTGCTTTCAAATCCTCTTTGTTGCCTTCCCTCAATATATTTGAGGACGAGAGTTATGATTTATAACTCTGCAGGTTTGTGAATTGCAGTGCCCCTGAGCTCCATTTTTCAACTCGCTTTCTTGGGAGCTGGCCGCAAAAGCGCAGGATTGCTTTAGGCCCTATTTTGGTCCCGGGCGGCAGGCTGAGCCTGTGGTTAATTCTTCTTCCTGATGGGAAAATAGAGTGACCTGTGCCTGTCCCAACACCTAGAGCTAGTGTCTCATTGGTTCCCCCTCTTCCCGTTCATCCTCAGGACAAATTGCAACCTGTACGGAACAGGAGGTTAAAGGTGCTGATTCTCCAAGGAGGGAGATTGCTAGTAAAGCGGCTGGAATGGGGAACCCGAGCACAAGGAGATGAGAAATGAGGTGCGTTTTAGAAACCTTTCCCGATCACACGGTGTACCATCTTCTGGGTTTCTCATGCATGTTTTCGATGTAGGAAGATGCCCTTGAATCTGGAGATTTGGGACCCATGGGATGGGTACCACGCAGTATTACTCTAAAGGGTCTGCGTTTGCTCACCCAACCTCACCAAACCTCTCAGCCCCAAGAGTGTCCACCCTTATGTCTCAATCAGCTGTGGGTCTAGATATGGTCAATCCAGGTGGCATCACAGCCCCTGAACGAATTTAGTAAGAATTTCTCTCTCTTTCACTGTCTTTGTTTCACGGGTTTTTAAAAGTGATTGATTTTTATAAAGGAGTTTACCTGCTTTTTACTGCTGTGTTTATGCCGCTTTACACCCACTTGACTCACTTACAGAGTGATATCAATACATAGGTTTTAACATTCTTACTAGTCAGATATATTCTTAGGTGGTGAATAGGGGGTGTTGAGTCCAGTTCACTGAGCAAGGAGTATGTCGTGTCTTTTACATATTGGGTTTATGGAATGGTATCTGAGCTAATTTGAAACCCTTCTTTTATGCATCACCCCACCTCACCTTTCCCGTTAAGCAGCCCTAGTGTGTTTTCTAAACGTGTGACTCTGTTCTGTTTTGTAATTCAGTTCAAGGGTAGCGGTTTTTACATTCCCTCTATAAGTGATATCTTATGATAAGTGTCTTTTTCTGTGTGACTTATTTCACTTAGAATCGTCGTACCTAAATCCACTCATCATGCTGCTACTAGCCTTATGACGTTGATTTCATGGCTGAGTGATATTCCGTTGTACATAAGGACCACAACTTCTTTATCCATTTTTCTCTTTCCTGGGATATTTAAGGTGTAACGAAGTGGAGGTTCTTGTCAACAGAGCAGCCCTAAACTTTGGGGTGCCTGTGTCTTGCTGATTCTTATTTTTCCCAATTTATACGCCCATGAGTGGAAGTGCCCTATGCTCTCTAAGCTCAGTTTTTTCGATGTTTCAGGACACACCGTACACTTCTCCAGAGGGGCTGTTGGCAATTTACATCCCGCCCAACAGAGTAGCAAGGCTCCGTTTCTCCATGGCCTCTCCTGCATTTCTGGTTTTGACACTTTATTCAGCATGGCCCTTTTGACCGATGGGAAGCGAGACTTCTTTGTAGCGCTGATTTGCCTTTCCAGGTTGCTTGATTGGCCAAAAAGGGCGTATGCGTTTTTTCCTGAATATATTCAGGAAAAAACGCATACGCCCTTTTTGGCCAAAGGCATCATTGTCGAGGTTTTGCCGCTTTTCCCGTGCTTTAAAGGCGATTCGAATCTACCTCCTGAAATCTGTTTCCTGCAATT
Organism: Balaenoptera borealis; assembly: GCF_965194805.1. Taxonomy (NCBI): domain Eukaryota; kingdom Metazoa; phylum Chordata; class Mammalia; order Artiodactyla; family Balaenopteridae; genus Balaenoptera; species Balaenoptera borealis. The sequence continues at coordinate 54,221 of NW_028122961.1, forward strand.
CTGCCGTGCTTTCAAATCCTCTTCGTTGCCTTCCCTCAATATATTTGAGGTCGAGAGTTATGATTTATAACTCTGCAGGTTTGTGAATTGCAGTGCCCCTGAGCTCCATTTTTCAACTCGCTTTCTTGGGAGCTGGCCGCAAAAGCGCAGGATTGCTTTAGGCCCTATTTTGGTCCCGGGCGGCAAGCTGAGCCTGTGGTTAATTCTTCTTCCTGATGGGAAAATAGAGTGACCTGTGCCTGTCCCAACACCTAGAGCTAGTGTCTCATTGGTTCCCCCTCTTCCCGTTCATCCTCAGGACAAATTGCAACCTGTACAGAACAGGAGGTTAAAGGTGCTGATTCTCCAAGGAGGGAGATTGCTAGTAAAGTGGCTGGAATGGCGAACCCGAGCACAAGGAGATGAGAAATGAGGTGCGTTTTAGAAACCTTTCCCGATCACACGGTGCACCATCTTATGGGTTTCTCATGCATGTTTTCGAAGTAGGAAGATGCCCTTGAACCTGGAGATTTGGGACCCATGGGATGGGAACCACGCAGTATTACTTTAACGGGTCTGCGTTTGCTCACCCAACCTCACCAAACCTCTCAGCCCCAAGAGTGTCCACCCTTATGTCTCAATCAGCTGTGGGTCTAGATATGGTCAATCCAGATGGCATCACAGCCCCTGAACGAATTTAGTAAGAATTTCTCTCTCTTTCACTGTCTTTGTTTCACGGGTTTTTAAAAGTGATTGATTTTTATAAAGGGGTTTAGCTGCTTTTCACTGCTGTGTTTATGCCGCTTTACACCCACTTGACTCACTTACAGAGAGATATCAATACATAGGTTTTAAGATTCTTACTAGTCAGATATATTCTTGGGCGGTGAATAGGGGGTGTTGAGTCCAGTTCACTGAGCAAGGAGTAGGTCGTGTCTATTACATATTGGGTTTATGGAACGGTCTGTGAGCTAATTTGAAACCCTTCTTTTATGCATCACCCCACCTCCCCTTTCCCGTTAAGCAGCCATAGTGTGTTTTCTAAACGTGTGACTCTGTTCTGTTTTGTAATTCAGTTCAAGGGTCGCGGTTTTTACATTCCCTCTATAAGTGATATCTTATGATAAGTGTCTTTTTCTGTGTGACTTATTTCACTTAGAATCGTCGTACCTAAATCCAGTCATCATGCTGCTACTAGCCTTATGACGTTGATTTCATGGCTGAGTGATATTCCATTGTACATAAGGACCACAACTTCTTTATCCATTTTTCTCTTTCCTGGGATATTTAAGGTGTAACGAAGTGGACGTTCTTGTCAACAGAGCAGCCCTAAACTTTGGGGTGCCTGTGTCTTGCTGATTTGTAGTTTTCCCAATTTATACGCCCATGAGTGGAAGTGCCCTATGCTCTCTAAGCTGAGTTTTTTCGATGTTTCAGGACACACCGTACACTTCTCCAGAGTGGCTGTTGGCAATTTACATCCCGCCCATCAGCGTAGCAGGGCTCCCGTTTCTCCATGGCCTGTTCTGCATTTCTGGTTTTGACACTTTATTCAGCATGGCCCTTTTGACCGATGGGAAGCGAGACTTCTTTGTAGCGCTGATTTGCCTTTCCAGGTTGCTTGGTTGGCCAAAAAGGGCGTATGCGTTTTTTCCTGAATATATTCAGGAAAAAACGCATACGCCCTTTTTGGCCAAGGGCATCATTGTCGAGGTTTTGCCGCTTTTCCCGTGCTTTAAAGGCGATTCGAATCTACCTCCTGAAATCTGTTTCCTGCAATTCTGCCTTGCTTTCAAATCCTCTTCGTGGCCTTCCCTCAATATATTTGAGGACGAGAGTTATGATTTATAACTCTGCAGGTTTGTGAATTGCAGTGCCCCTGAGCTCCATTTTTCAACTCGCTTTCTTGGGAGCTGGCCGCAAAAGCGCAGGATTGCTTTAGGCCCTATTTTGGTCCCGGGCGGCAGGCTGAGCCTGTGGTTAATTCTTCTTCCTGATGGGAAAATAGAGTGACCTGTGCCTGTCCCAACACCTAGAGCTAGTGTCTCATTGGTTCCCCCTCTTCCCGTTCATCCTCAGGACAAATTGCAACCTGTACGGAACAGGAGGTTAAAGGTGCTGATTCTCCAAGGAGGGAGATTGCTAGTAAAGCGGCTGGAATGGGGAACCCGAGCACAAGGAGATGAGAAATGAGGTCCCTTTTAGAAACCTTTCCCGATCACACGATGTACCATCTTCTGGGTTTCTCATGCATGTTTTCGATGTAGGAAGATGCCCTTGAATCTGGAGATTTGGGACCCATGGGATGGGTACCACGCAGTATTACTCTAAAGGGTCTGCGTTTGCTCACCCAACCTCACCAAACCTCTCAGCCCCAAGAGTGTCTGTCCACCCTTATGTCTCAATCAGCTGTGGGTCTAGATATGGTCAATCCAGGTGGCATCACAGCCCCTGGACGAATTTAGTAAGAATTTCTCTCTCTTTCACTGTCTTTGTTTCACGGGTTTTTAAAAGTGATTGATTTTTATAAAGGGGTTTAGCTGCTTTTCACTGCTGTGTTTATGCCGCTTTACACCCGCTTGACTCACTTACAAAGTGATATCAATACATAGGTTTTAACATTCTTACTAGTCAGATATATTCTTGGGTGGTGAATAGGGGGTGTTGAGTCCAGTTCACTGAGCAAGGGGTAGGTCGTGTCTATTACATATTGGGTTTATGGAACGGTCTCTGAGCTAATTTGAAACCCTTCTTTTATGCATCACCCCACCTCACCTTTCCCGTTAAGCAGCCATAGTGTGTTTTCTAAACGGGTGACTCTGTTCTGTTTTGTAATTCAGTTCAAGGGTAGCGGTTTTTACATTCCCTCTATAAGTGATATCTTATGATAAGTGTCTTTTTCTGTGTGACTTATTTCACTTAGAATCGTCATACCTAAATCCACTCATCATGCTGCTACTAGCCTTATGACGTTGATTTCATGGCTGAGTGATATTCCATTGTACATAAGGACCACAACTTCTTTATCCATTTTTCTCTTTCCTGGGATATTTAGGGTGTAACGAAGTGGAGGTTCTTGTCAACAGAGCAGCCCTAAACTTTGGGGTGCCTGTGTCTTGCTGATTTTTAGTTTTCCCAATTTATACGCCCATGAGTGGAAGTGCCCTATGCTCTCTAAGCTGAGTTTTTTCGATGTTTCAGGACACACCGTACACTTCTCCAGAGTGGCTGTTGGCAATTTACATCCCGCCCATCAGCGTAGCAAGGCTCCCGTTTCTCCATGGCCTGTCCTGCATTTCTGGTTTTGACACTTTATTCAGCATGGCCCTTTGGACCGATGGGAAGCGAGACTTCTTTGTAGCGCTGATTTGCCTTTCCAGGTTGCTTGGTTGGCCAAAAAGGGCGTATGCGTTTTTTCCTGAATATATTCAGGAAAAAACGCATACGCCCTTTTTGGCCAAGGGCATCATTGTCGAGGTTTTGCCGCTTTTCCCGTGCTTTAAAGGCGATTCGAATCTACCTCCTGAAATCTGTTTCCTGCAATTCTGCCTTGCTTTCAAATCCTCTTCGTTGCCTTCCCTCAATATATTTGAGGACGAGAGTTATGATTTATAACTCTGCAGGTTTGTGAATTGCAGTGCCCCTGAGCTCCATTTTTCAACTCGCTTTCTTGGGAGCTGGCCGCAAAAGCGCAGGATTGCTTTAGGCCCTATTTTGGTCCCGGGCGGCAGGCTGAGCCTGTGGTTAATTCTTCTTCCTGATGGGAAAATAGAGTGACCTGTGCCTGTCCCAACACCTAGAGCTAGTGTCTCATTGGTTCCCCCTCTTCCCGTTCATCCTCAGGACAAATTGCAACCTGTACGGAACAGGAGGTTAAAGGTGCTGATTCTCCAAGGAGGGAGATTGCTAGTAAAGCGGCTGGAATGGGGAACCCGAGCACAAGGAGATGAGAAATGAGGTGCGTTTTAGAAACCTTTCCCGATCACACGGTGTACCATCTTCTGGGTTTCTCATGCATGTTTTCGATGTAGGAAGATGCCCTTGAATCTGGAGATTTGGGACCCATGGGATGGGTACCACGCAGTATTACTCTAAAGGGTCTGCGTTTGCTCACCCAACCTCACCAAACCTCTCAGCCCCAAGAGTGTCCACCCTTATGTCTCAATCAGCTGTGGGTCTAGATATGGTCAATCCAGGTGGCATCACAGCCCCTGAACGAATTTAGTAAGAATTTCTCTCTCTTTCACTGTCTTTGTTTCACGGGTTTTTAAAAGTGATTGATTTTTATAAAGGAGTTTACCTGCTTTTTACTGCTGTGTTTATGCCGCTTTACACCCACTTGACTCACTTACAGAGTGATATCAATACATAGGTTTTAACATTCTTACTAGTCAGATATATTCTTAGGTGGTGAATAGGGGGTGTTGAGTCCAGTTCACTGAGCAAGGAGTATGTCGTGTCTTTTACATATTGGGTTTATGGAATGGTATCTGAGCTAATTTGAAACCCTTCTTTTATGCATCACCCCACCTCACCTTTCCCGTTAAGCAGCCCTAGTGTGTTTTCTAAACGTGTGACTCTGTTCTGTTTTGTAATTCAGTTCAAGGGTAGCGGTTTTTACATTCCCTCTATAAGTGATATCTTATGATAAGTGTCTTTTTCTGTGTGACTTATTTCACTTAGAATCGTCGTACCTAAATCCACTCATCATGCTGCTACTAGCCTTATGACGTTGATTTCATGGCTGAGTGATATTCCGTTGTACATAAGGACCACAACTTCTTTATCCATTTTTCTCTTTCTTGGGATATTTAAGGTGTAACGAAGTGGAGGTTCTTGTCAACAGAGCAGCCCTAAACTTTGGGGTGCCTGTGTCTTGCTGATTCTTATTTTTCCCAATTTATACGCCCATGAGTGGAAGTGCCCTATGCTCTCTAAGCTCAGTTTTTTCGATGTTTCAGGACACACCGTACACTTCTCCAGAGGGGCTGTTGGCAATTTACATCCCGCCCAACAGAGTAGCAAGGCTCCGTTTCTCCATGGCCTCTCCTGCATTTCTGGTTTTGACACTTTATTCAGCATGGCCCTTTTGACCGATGGGAAGCGAGACTTCTTTGTAGCGCTGATTTGCCTTTCCAGGTTGCTTGATTGGCCAAAAAGGGCGTATGCGTTTTTTCCTGAATATATTCAGGAAAAAACGCATACGCCCTTTTTGGCCAAAGGCATCATTGTCGAGGTTTTGCCGCTTTTCCCGTGCTTTAAAGGCGATTCGAATCTACCTCCTGAAATCTGTTTCCTGCAATTCTGCCGTGCTTTCAAATCCTCTTCGTTGCCTTCCCTCAATATATTTGAGGTCGAGAGTTATGATTTATAACTCTGCAGGTTTGTGAATTGCAGTGCCCCTGAGCTCCATTTTTCAACTCGCTTTCTTGGGAGCTGGCCGCAAAAGCGCAGGATTGCTTTAGGCCCTATTTTGGTCCCGGGCGGCAAGCTGAGCCTGTGGTTAATTCTTCTTCCTGATGGGAAAATAGAGTGACCTGTGCCTGTCCCAACACCTAGAGCTAGTGTCTCATTGGTTCCCCCTCTTCCCGTTCATCCTCAGGACAAATTGCAACCTGTACAGAACAGGAGGTTAAAGGTGCTGATTCTCCAAGGAGGGAGATTGCTAGTAAAGTGGCTGGAATGGCGAACCCGAGCACAAGGAGATGAGAAATGAGGTGCGTTTTAGAAACCTTTCCCGATCACACGGTGCACCATCTTATGGGTTTCTCATGCATGTTTTCGAAGTAGGAAGATGCCCTTGAACCTGGAGATTTGGGACCCATGGGATGGGAACCACGCAGTATTACTTTAACGGGTCTGCGTTTGCTCACCCAACCTCACCAAACCTCTCAGCCCCAAGAGTGTCCACCCTTATGTCTCAATCAGCTGTGGGTCTAGATATGGTCAATCCAGATGGCATCACAGCCCCTGAACGAATTTAGTAAGAATTTCTCTCTCTTTCACTGTCTTTGTTTCACGGGTTTTTAAAAGTGATTGATTTTTATAAAGGGGTTTAGCTGCTTTTCACTGCTGTGTTTATGCCGCTTTACACCCACTTGACTCACTTACAGAGAGATATCAATACATAGGTTTTAAGATTCTTACTAGTCAGATATATTCTTGGGCGGTGAATAGGGGGTGTTGAGTCCAGTTCACTGAGCAAGGAGTAGGTCGTGTCTATTACATATTGGGTTTATGGAACGGTCTGTGAGCTAATTTGAAACCCTTCTTTTATGCATCACCCCACCTCCCCTTTCCCGTTAAGCAGCCATAGTGTGTTTTCTAAACGTGTGACTCTGTTCTGTTTTGTAATTCAGTTCAAGGGTCGCGGTTTTTACATTCCCTCTATAAGTGATATCTTATGATAAGTGTCTTTTTCTGTGTGACTTATTTCACTTAGAATCGTCGTACCTAAATCCAGTCATCATGCTGCTACTAGCCTTATGACGTTGATTTCATGGCTGAGTGATATTCCATTGTACATAAGGACCACAACTTCTTTATCCATTTTTCTCTTTCCTGGGATATTTAAGGTGTAACGAAGTGGACGTTCTTGTCAACAGAGCAGCCCTAAACTTTGGGGTGCCTGTGTCTTGCTGATTTGTAGTTTTCCCAATTTATACGCCCATGAGTGGAAGTGCCCTATGCTCTCTAAGCTGAGTTTTTTCGATGTTTCAGGACACACCGTACACTTCTCCAGAGTGGCTGTTGGCAATTTACATCCCGCCCATCAGCGTAGCAGGGCTCCCGTTTCTCCATGGCCTGTTCTGCATTTCTGGTTTTGACACTTTATTCAGCATGGCCCTTTTGACCGATGGGAAGCGAGACTTCTTTGTAGCGCTGATTTGCCTTTCCAGGTTGCTTGGTTGGCCAAAAAGGGCGTATGCGTTTTTTCCTGAATATATTCAGGAAAAAACGCATACGCCCTTTTTGGCCAAGGGCATCATTGTCGAGGTTTTGCCGCTTTTCCCGTGCTTTAAAGGCGATTCGAATCTACCTCCTGAAATCTGTTTCCTGCAATTCTGCCTTGCTTTCAAATCCTCTTCGTGGCCTTCCCTCAATATATTTGAGGACGAGAGTTATGATTTATAACTCTGCAGGTTTGTGAATTGCAGTGCCCCTGAGCTCCATTTTTCAACTCGCTTTCTTGGGAGCTGGCCGCAAAAGCGCAGGATTGCTTTAGGCCCTATTTTGGTCCCGGGCGGCAGGCTGAGCCTGTGGTTAATTCTTCTTCCTGATGGGAAAATAGAGTGACCTGTGCCTGTCCCAACACCTAGAGCTAGTGTCTCATTGGTTCCCCCTCTTCCCGTTCATCCTCAGGACAAATTGCAACCTGTACGGAACAGGAGGTTAAAGGTGCTGATTCTCCAAGGAGGGAGATTGCTAGTAAAGCGGCTGGAATGGGGAACCCGAGCACAAGGAGATGAGAAATGAGGTGCGTTTTAGAAACCTTTCCCGATCACACGATGTACCATCTTCTGGGTTTCTCATGCATGTTTTCGATGTAGGAAGATGCCCTTGAATCTGGAGATTTGGGACCCATGGGATGGGTACCACGCAGTATTACTCTAAAGGGTCTGCGTTTGCTCACCCAACCTCACCAAACCTCTCAGCCCCAAGAGTGTCTGTCCACCCTTATGTCTCAATCAGCTGTGGGTCTAGATATGGTCAATCCAGGTGGCATCACAGCCCCTGGACGAATTTAGTAAGAATTTCTCTCTCTTTCACTGTCTTTGTTTCACGGGTTTTTAAAAGTGATTGATTTTTATAAAGGGGTTTAGCTGCTTTTCACTGCTGTGTTTATGCCGCTTTACACCCGCTTGACTCACTTACAAAGTGATATCAATACATAGGTTTTAACATTCTTACTAGTCAGATATATTCTTGGGTGGTGAATAGGGGGTGTTGAGTCCAGTTCACTGAGCAAGGGGTAGGTCGTGTCTATTACATATTGGGTTTATGGAACGGTCTCTGAGCTAATTTGAAACCCTTCTTTTATGCATCACCCCACCTCACCTTTCCCGTTAAGCAGCCATAGTGTGTTTTCTAAACGGGTGACTCTGTTCTGTTTTGTAATTCAGTTCAAGGGTAGCGGTTTTTACATTCCCTCTATAAGTGATATCTTATGATAAGTGTCTTTTTCTGTGTGACTTATTTCACTTAGAATCGTCATACCTAAATCCACTCATCATGCTGCTACTAGCCTTATGACGTTGATTTCATGGCTGAGTGATATTCCATTGTACATAAGGACCACAACTTCTTTATCCATTTTTCTCTTTCCTGGGATATTTAGGGTGTAACGAAGTGGAGGTTCTTGTCAACAGAGCAGCCCTAAACTTTGGGGTGCCTGTGTCTTGCTGATTTTTAGTTTTCCCAATTTATACGCCCATGAGTGGAAGTGCCCTATGCTCTCTAAGCTGAGTTTTTTCGATGTTTCAGGACACACCGTACACTTCTCCAGAGTGGCTGTTGGCAATTTACATCCCGCCCATCAGCGTAGCAAGGCTCCCGTTTCTCCATGGCCTGTCCTGCATTTCTGGTTTTGACACTTTATTCAGCATGGCCCTTTTGACCGATGGGAAGCGAGACTTCTTTGTAGCGCTGATTTGCCTTTCCAGGTTGCTTGGTTGGCCAAAAAGGGCGTATGCGTTTTTTCCTGAATATATTCAGGAAAAAACGCATACGCCCTTTTTGGCCAAGGGCATCATTGTCGAGGTTTTGCCGCTTTTCCCGTGCTTTAAAGGCGATTCGAATCTACCTCCTGAAATCTGTTTCCTGCAATTCTGCCTTGCTTTCAAATCCTCTTCGTTGCCTTCCCTCAATATATTTGAGGACGAGAGTTATGATTTATAACTCTGCAGGTTTGTGAATTGCAGTGCCCCTGAGCTCCATTTTTCAACTCGCTTTCTTGGGAGCTGGCCGCAAAAGCGCAGGATTGCTTTAGGCCCTATTTTGGTCCCGGGCGGCAGGCTGAGCCTGTGGTTAATTCTTCTTCCTGATGGGAAAATAGAGTGACCTGTGCCTGTCCCAACACCTAGAGCTAGTGTCTCATTGGTTCCCCCTCTTCCCGTTCATCCTCAGGACAAATTGCAACCTGTACGGAACAGGAGGTTAAAGGTGCTGATTCTCCAAGGAGGGAGATTGCTAGTAAAGCGGCTGGAATGGGGAACCCGAGCACAAGGAGATGAGAAATGAGGTGCGTTTTAGAAACCTTTCCCGATCACACGGTGTACCATCTTCTGGGTTTCTCATGCATGTTTTCGATGTAGGAAGATGCCCTTGAATCTGGAGATTTGGGACCCATGGGATGGGTACCACGCAGTATTACTCTAAAGGGTCTGCGTTTGCTCACCCAACCTCACCAAACCTCTCAGCCCCAAGAGTGTCCACCCTTATGTCTCAATCAGCTGTGGGTCTAGATATGGTCAATCCAGGTGGCATCACAGCCCCTGAACGAATTTAGTAAGAATTTCTCTCTCTTTCACTGTCTTTGTTTCACGGGTTTTTAAAAGTGATTGATTTTTATAAAGGAGTTTACCTGCTTTTTACTGCTGTGTTTATGCCGCTTTACACCCACTTGACTCACTTACAGAGTGATATCAATACATAGGTTTTAACATTCTTACTAGTCAGATATATTCTTAGGTGGTGAATAGGGGGTGTTGAGTCCAGTTCACTGAGCAAGGAGTATGTCGTGTCTTTTACATATTGGGTTTATGGAATGGTATCTGAGCTAATTTGAAACCCTTCTTTTATGCATCACCCCACCTCACCTTTCCCGTTAAGCAGCCCTAGTGTGTTTTCTAAACGTGTGACTCTGTTCTGTTTTGTAATTCAGTTCAAGGGTAGCGGTTTTTACATTCCCTCTATAAGTGATATCTTATGATAAGTGTCTTTTTCTGTGTGACTTATTTCACTTAGAATCGTCGTACCTAAATCCACTCATCATGCTGCTACTAGCCTTATGACGTTGATTTCATGGCTGAGTGATATTCCGTTGTACATAAGGACCACAACTTCTTTATCCATTTTTCTCTTTCTTGGGATATTTAAGGTGTAACGAAGTGGAGGTTCTTGTCAACAGAGCAGCCCTAAACTTTGGGGTGCCTGTGTCTTGCTGATTCTTATTTTTCCCAATTTATACGCCCATGAGTGGAAGTGCCCTATGCTCTCTAAGCTCAGTTTTTTCGATGTTTCAGGACACACCGTACACTTCTCCAGAGGGGCTGTTGGCAATTTACATCCCGCCCAACAGAGTAGCAAGGCTCCGTTTCTCCATGGCCTCTCCTGCATTTCTGGTTTTGACACTTTATTCAGCATGGCCCTTTTGACCGATGGGAAGCGAGACTTCTTTGTAGCGCTGATTTGCCTTTCCAGGTTGCTTGATTGGCCAAAAAGGGCGTATGCGTTTTTTCCTGAATATATTCAGGAAAAAACGCATACGCCCTTTTTGGCCAAAGGCATCATTGTCGAGGTTTTGCCGCTTTTCCCGTGCTTTAAAGGCGATTCGAATCTACCTCCTGAAATCTGTTTCCTGCAATTCTGCCGTGCTTTCAAATCCTCTTCGTTGCCTTCCCTCAATATATTTGAGGTCGAGAGTTATGATTTATAACTCTGCAGGTTTGTGAATTGCAGTGCCCCTGAGCTCCATTTTTCAACTCGCTTTCTTGGGAGCTGGCCGCAAAAGCGCAGGATTGCTTTAGGCCCTATTTTGGTCCCGGGCGGCAAGCTGAGCCTGTGGTTAATTCTTCTTCCTGATGGGAAAATAGAGTGACCTGTGCCTGTCCCAACACCTAGAGCTAGTGTCTCATTGGTTCCCCCTCTTCCCGTTCATCCTCAGGACAAATTGCAACCTGTACAGAACAGGAGGTTAAAGGTGCTGATTCTCCAAGGAGGGAGATTGCTAGTAAAGTGGCTGGAATGGCGAACCCGAGCACAAGGAGATGAGAAATGAGGTGCGTTTTAGAAACCTTTCCCGATCACACGGTGCACCATCTTATGGGTTTCTCATGCATGTTTTCGAAGTAGGAAGATGCCCTTGAACCTGGAGATTTGGGACCCATGGGATGGGAACCACGCAGTATTACTTTAACGGGTCTGCGTTTGCTCACCCAACCTCACCAAACCTCTCAGCCCCAAGAGTGTCCACCCTTATGTCTCAATCAGCTGTGGGTCTAGATATGGTCAATCCAGATGGCATCACAGCCCCTGAACGAATTTAGTAAGAATTTCTCTATCTTTCACTGTCTTTGTTTCACGGGTTTTTAAAAGTGATTGATTTTTATAAAGGGGTTTAGCTGCTTTTCACTGCTGTGTTTATGCCGCTTTACACCCACTTGACTCACTTACAGAGAGATATCAATACATAGGTTTTAAGATTCTTACTAGTCAGATATATTCTTGGGCGGTGAATAGGGGGTGTTGAGTCCAGTTCACTGAGCAAGGAGTAGGTCGTGTCTATTACATATTGGGTTTATGGAACGGTCTGTGAGCTAATTTGAAACCCTTCTTTTATGCATCACCCCACCTCCCCTTTCCCGTTAAGCAGCCATAGTGTGTTTTCTAAACGTGTGACTCTGTTCTGTTTTGTAATTCAGTTCAAGGGTCGCGGTTTTTACATTCCCTCTATAAGTGATATCTTATGATAAGTGTCTTTTTCTGTGTGACTTATTTCACTTAGAATCGTCGTACCTAAATCCAGTCATCATGCTGCTACTAGCCTTATGACGTTGATTTCATGGCTGAGTGATATTCCATTGTACATAAGGACCACAACTTCTTTATCCATTTTTCTCTTTCCTGGGATATTTAAGGTGTAACGAAGTGGACGTTCTTGTCAACAGAGCAGCCCTAAACTTTGGGGTGCCTGTGTCTTGCTGATTTGTAGTTTTCCCAATTTATACGCCCATGAGTGGAAGTGCCCTATGCTCTCTAAGCTGAGTTTTTTCGATGTTTCAGGACACACCGTACACTTCTCCAGAGTGGCTGTTGGCAATTTACATCCCGCCCATCAGCGTAGCAGGGCTCCCGTTTCTCCATGGCCTGTTCTGCATTTCTGGTTTTGACACTTTATTCAGCATGGCCCTTTTGACCGATGGGAAGCGAGACTTCTTTGTAGCGCTGATTTGCCTTTCCAGGTTGCTTGGTTGGCCAAAAAGGGCGTATGCGTTTTTTCCTGAATATATTCAGGAAAAAACGCATACGCCCTTTTTGGCCAAGGGCATCATTGTCGAGGTTTTGCCGCTTTTCCCGTGCTTTAAAGGCGATTCGAATCTACCTCCTGAAATCTGTTTCCTGCAATTCTGCCTTGCTTTCAAATCCTCTTCGTGGCCTTCCCTCAATATATTTGAGGACGAGAGTTATGATTTATAACTCTGCAGGTTTGTGAATTGCAGTGCCCCTGAGCTCCATTTTTCAACTCGCTTTCTTGGGAGCTGGCCGCAAAAGCGCAGGATTGCTTTAGGCCCTATTTTGGTCCCGGGCGGCAGGCTGAGCCTGTGGTTAATTCTTCTTCCTGATGGGAAAATAGAGTGACCTGTGCCTGTCCCAACACCTAGAGCTAGTGTCTCATTGGTTCCCCCTCTTCCCGTTCATCCTCAGGACAAATTGCAACCTGTACGGAACAGGAGGTTAAAGGTGCTGATTCTCCAAGGAGGGAGATTGCTAGTAAAGCGGCTGGAATGGGGAACCCGAGCACAAGGAGATGAGAAATGAGGTCCCTTTTAGAAACCTTTCCCGATCACACGATGTACCATCTTCTGGGTTTCTCATGCATGTTTTCGATGTAGGAAGATGCCCTTGAATCTGGAGATTTGGGACCCATGGGATGGGTACCACGCAGTATTACTCTAAAGGGTCTGCGTTTGCTCACCCAACCTCACCAAACCTCTCAGCCCCAAGAGTGTCTGTCCACCCTTATGTCTCAATCAGCTGTGGGTCTAGATATGGTCAATCCAGGTGGCATCACAGCCCCTGGACGAATTTAGTAAGAATTTCTCTCTCTTTCACTGTCTTTGTTTCACGGGTTTTTAAAAGTGATTGATTTTTATAAAGGGGTTTAGCTGCTTTTCACTGCTGTGTTTATGCCGCTTTACACCCGCTTGACTCACTTACAAAGTGATATCAATACATAGGTTTTAACATTCTTACTAGTCAGATATATTCTTGGGTGGTGAATAGGGGGTGTTGAGTCCAGTTCACTGAGCAAGGGGTAGGTCGTGTCTATTACATATTGGGTTTATGGAACGGTCTCTGAGCTAATTTGAAACCCTTCTTTTATGCATCACCCCACCTCACCTTTCCCGTTAAGCAGCCATAGTGTGTTTTCTAAACGGGTGACTCTGTTCTGTTTTGTAATTCAGTTCAAGGGTAGCGGTTTTTACATTCCCTCTATAAGTGATATCTTATGATAAGTGTCTTTTTCTGTGTGACTTATTTCACTTAGAATCGTCATACCTAAATCCACTCATCATGCTGCTACTAGCCTTATGACGTTGATTTCATGGCTGAGTGATATTCCATTGTACATAAGGACCACAACTTCTTTATCCATTTTTCTCTTTCCTGGGATATTTAGGGTGTAACGAAGTGGAGGTTCTTGTCAACAGAGCAGCCCTAAACTTTGGGGTGCCTGTGTCTTGCTGATTTTTAGTTTTCCCAATTTATACGCCCATGAGTGGAAGTGCCCTATGCTCTCTAAGCTGAGTTTTTTCGATGTTTCAGGACACACCGTACACTTCTCCAGAGTGGCTGTTGGCAATTTACATCCCGCCCATCAGCGTAGCAAGGCTCCCGTTTCTCCATGGCCTGTCCTGCATTTCTGGTTTTGACACTTTATTCAGCATGGCCCTTTTGACCGATGGGAAGCGAGACTTCTTTGTAGCGCTGATTTGCCTTTCCAGGTTGCTTGGTTGGCCAAAAAGGGCGTATGCGTTTTTTCCTGAATATATTCAGGAAAAAACGCATACGCCCTTTTTGGCCAAGGGCATCATTGTCGAGGTTTTGCCGCTTTTCCCGTGCTTTAAAGGCGATTCGAATCTACCTCCTGAAATCTGTTTCCTGCAATTCTGCCTTGCTTTCAAATCCTCTTCGTTGCCTTCCCTCAATATATTTGAGGACGAGAGTTATGATTTATAACTCTGCAGGTTTGTGAATTGCAGTGCCCCTGAGCTCCATTTTTCAACTCGCTTTCTTGGGAGCTGGCCGCAAAAGCGCAGGATTGCTTTAGGCCCTATTTTGGTCCCGGGCGGCAGGCTGAGCCTGTGGTTAATTCTTCTTCCTGATGGGAAAATAGAGTGACCTGTGCCTGTCCCAACACCTAGAGCTAGTGTCTCATTGGTTCCCCCTCTTCCCGTTCATCCTCAGGACAAATTGCAACCTGTACGGAACAGGAGGTTAAAGGTGCTGATTCTCCAAGGAGGGAGATTGCTAGTAAAGCGGCTGGAATGGGGAACCCGAGCACAAGGAGATGAGAAATGAGGTGCGTTTTAGAAACCTTTCCCGATCACACGGTGTACCATCTTCTGGGTTTCTCATGCATGTTTTCGATGTAGGAAGATGCCCTTGAATCTGGAGATTTGGGACCCATGGGATGGGTACCACGCAGTATTACTCTAAAGGGTCTGCGTTTGCTCACCCAACCTCACCAAACCTCTCAGCCCCAAGAGTGTCCACCCTTATGTCTCAATCAGCTGTGGGTCTAGATATGGTCAATCCAGGTGGCATCACAGCCCCTGAACGAATTTAGTAAGAATTTCTCTCTCTTTCACTGTCTTTGTTTCACGGGTTTTTAAAAGTGATTGATTTTTATAAAGGAGTTTACCTGCTTTTTACTGCTGTGTTTATGCCGCTTTACACCCACTTGACTCACTTACAGAGTGATATCAATACATAGGTTTTAACATTCTTACTAGTCAGATATATTCTTAGGTGGTGAATAGGGGGTGTTGAGTCCAGTTCACTGAGCAAGGAGTATGTCGTGTCTTTTACATATTGGGTTTATGGAATGGTATCTGAGCTAATTTGAAACCCTTCTTTTATGCATCACCCCACCTCACCTTTCCCGTTAAGCAGCCCTAGTGTGTTTTCTAAACGTGTGACTCTGTTCTGTTTTGTAATTCAGTTCAAGGGTAGCGGTTTTTACATTCCCTCTATAAGTGATATCTTATGATAAGTGTCTTTTTCTGTGTGACTTATTTCACTTAGAATCGTCGTACCTAAATCCACTCATCATGCTGCTACTAGCCTTATGACGTTGATTTCATGGCTGAGTGATATTCCGTTGTACATAAGGACCACAACTTCTTTATCCATTTTTCTCTTTCTTGGGATATTTAAGGTGTAACGAAGTGGAGGTTCTTGTCAACAGAGCAGCCCTAAACTTTGGGGTGCCTGTGTCTTGCTGATTCTTATTTTTCCCAATTTATACGCCCATGAGTGGAAGTGCCCTATGCTCTCTAAGCTCAGTTTTTTCGATGTTTCAGGACACACCGTACACTTCTCCAGAGGGGCTGTTGGCAATTTACATCCCGCCCAACAGAGTAGCAAGGCTCCGTTTCTCCATGGCCTCTCCTGCATTTCTGGTTTTGACACTTTATTCAGCATGGCCCTTTTGACCGATGGGAAGCGAGACTTCTTTGTAGCGCTGATTTGCCTTTCCAGGTTGCTTGATTGGCCAAAAAGGGCGTATGCGTTTTTTCCTGAATATATTCAGGAAAAAACGCATACGCCCTTTTTGGCCAAAGGCATCATTGTCGAGGTTTTGCCGCTTTTCCCGTGCTTTAAAGGCGATTCGAATCTACCTCCTGAAATCTGTTTCCTGCAATTCTGCCGTGCTTTCAAATCCTCTTCGTTGCCTTCCCTCAATATATTTGAGGTCGAGAGTTATGATTTATAACTCTGCAGGTTTGTGAATTGCAGTGCCCCTGAGCTCCATTTTTCAACTCGCTTTCTTGGGAGCTGGCCGCAAAAGCGCAGGATTGCTTTAGGCCCTATTTTGGTCCCGGGCGGCAAGCTGAGCCTGTGGTTAATTCTTCTTCCTGATGGGAAAATAGAGTGACCTGTGCCTGTCCCAACACCTAGAGCTAGTGTCTCATTGGTTCCCCCTCTTCCCGTTCATCCTCAGGACAAATTGCAACCTGTACAGAACAGGAGGTTAAAGGTGCTGATTCTCCAAGGAGGGAGATTGCTAGTAAAGTGGCTGGAATGGCGAACCCGAGCACAAGGAGATGAGAAATGAGGTGCGTTTTAGAAACCTTTCCCGATCACACGGTGCACCATCTTATGGGTTTCTCATGCATGTTTTCGAAGTAGGAAGATGCCCTTGAACCTGGAGATTTGGGACCCATGGGATGGGAACCACGCAGTATTACTTTAACGGGTCTGCGTTTGCTCACCCAACCTCACCAAACCTCTCAGCCCCAAGAGTGTCCACCCTTATGTCTCAATCAGCTGTGGGTCTAGATATGGTCAATCCAGATGGCATCACAGCCCCTGAACGAATTTAGTAAGAATTTCTCTATCTTTCACTGTCTTTGTTTCACGGGTTTTTAAAAGTGATTGATTTTTATAAAGGGGTTTAGCTGCTTTTCACTGCTGTGTTTATGCCGCTTTACACCCACTTGACTCACTTACAGAGAGATATCAATACATAGGTTTTAAGATTCTTACTAGTCAGATATATTCTTGGGCGGTGAATAGGGGGTGTTGAGTCCAGTTCACTGAGCAAGGAGTAGGTCGTGTCTATTACATATTGGGTTTATGGAACGGTCTGTGAGCTAATTTGAAACCCTTCTTTTATGCATCACCCCACCTCCCCTTTCCCGTTAAGCAGCCATAGTGTGTTTTCTAAACGTGTGACTCTGTTCTGTTTTGTAATTCAGTTCAAGGGTCGCGGTTTTTACATTCCCTCTATAAGTGATATCTTATGATAAGTGTCTTTTTCTGTGTGACTTATTTCACTTAGAATCGTCGTACCTAAATCCAGTCATCATGCTGCTACTAGCCTTATGACGTTGATTTCATGGCTGAGTGATATTCCATTGTACATAAGGACCACAACTTCTTTATCCATTTTTCTCTTTCCTGGGATATTTAAGGTGTAACGAAGTGGACGTTCTTGTCAACAGAGCAGCCCTAAACTTTGGGGTGCCTGTGTCTTGCTGATTTGTAGTTTTCCCAATTTATACGCCCATGAGTGGAAGTGCCCTATGCTCTCTAAGCTGAGTTTTTTCGATGTTTCAGGACACACCGTACACTTCTCCAGAGTGGCTGTTGGCAATTTACATCCCGCCCATCAGCGTAGCAGGGCTCCCGTTTCTCCATGGCCTGTTCTGCATTTCTGGTTTTGACACTTTATTCAGCATGGCCCTTTTGACCGATGGGAAGCGAGACTTCTTTGTAGCGCTGATTTGCCTTTCCAGGTTGCTTGGTTGGCCAAAAAGGGCGTATGCGTTTTTTCCTGAATATATTCAGGAAAAAACGCATACGCCCTTTTTGGCCAAGGGCATCATTGTCGAGGTTTTGCCGCTTTTCCCGTGCTTTAAAGGCGATTCGAATCTACCTCCTGAAATCTGTTTCCTGCAATTCTGCCTTGCTTTCAAATCCTCTTCGTGGCCTTCCCTCAATATATTTGAGGACGAGAGTTATGATTTATAACTCTGCAGGTTTGTGAATTGCAGTGCCCCTGAGCTCCATTTTTCAACTCGCTTTCTTGGGAGCTGGCCGCAAAAGCGCAGGATTGCTTTAGGCCCTATTTTGGTCCCGGGCGGCAGGCTGAGCCTGTGGTTAATTCTTCTTCCTGATGGGAAAATAGAGTGACCTGTGCCTGTCCCAACACCTAGAGCTAGTGTCTCATTGGTTCCCCCTCTTCCCGTTCATCCTCAGGACAAATTGCAACCTGTACGGAACAGGAGGTTAAAGGTGCTGATTCTCCAAGGAGGGAGATTGCTAGTAAAGCGGCTGGAATGGGGAACCCGAGCACAAGGAGATGAGAAATGAGGTGCGTTTTAGAAACCTTTCCCGATCACACGATGTACCATCTTCTGGGTTTCTCATGCATGTTTTCGATGTAGGAAGATGCCCTTGAATCTGGAGATTTGGGACCCATGGGATGGGTACCACGCAGTATTACTCTAAAGGGTCTGCGTTTGCTCACCCAACCTCACCAAACCTCTCAGCCCCAAGAGTGTCTGTCCACCCTTATGTCTCAATCAGCTGTGGGTCTAGATATGGTCAATCCAGGTGGCATCACAGCCCCTGGACGAATTTAGTAAGAATTTCTCTCTCTTTCACTGTCTTTGTTTCACGGGTTTTTAAAAGTGATTGATTTTTATAAAGGGGTTTAGCTGCTTTTCACTGCTGTGTTTATGCCGCTTTACACCCGCTTGACTCACTTACAAAGTGATATCAATACATAGGTTTTAACATTCTTACTAGTCAGATATATTCTTGGGTGGTGAATAGGGGGTGTTGAGTCCAGTTCACTGAGCAAGGGGTAGGTCGTGTCTATTACATATTGGGTTTATGGAACGGTCTCTGAGCTAATTTGAAACCCTTCTTTTATGCATCACCCCACCTCACCTTTCCCGTTAAGCAGCCATAGTGTGTTTTCTAAACGGGTGACTCTGTTCTGTTTTGTAATTCAGTTCAAGGGTAGCGGTTTTTACATTCCCTCTATAAGTGATATCTTATGATAAGTGTCTTTTTCTGTGTGACTTATTTCACTTAGAATCGTCATACCTAAATCCACTCATCATGCTGCTACTAGCCTTATGACGTTGATTTCATGGCTGAGTGATATTCCATTGTACATAAGGACCACAACTTCTTTATCCATTTTTCTCTTTCCTGGGATATTTAGGGTGTAACGAAGTGGAGGTTCTTGTCAACAGAGCAGCCCTAAACTTTGGGGTGCCTGTGTCTTGCTGATTTTTAGTTTTCCCAATTTATACGCCCATGAGTGGAAGTGCCCTATGCTCTCTAAGCTGAGTTTTTTCGATGTTTCAGGACACACCGTACACTTCTCCAGAGTGGCTGTTGGCAATTTACATCCCGCCCATCAGCGTAGCAAGGCTCCCGTTTCTCCATGGCCTGTCCTGCATTTCTGGTTTTGACACTTTATTCAGCATGGCCCTTTTGACCGATGGGAAGCGAGACTTCTTTGTAGCGCTGATTTGCCTTTCCAGGTTGCTTGGTTGGCCAAAAAGGGCGTATGCGTTTTTTCCTGAATATATTCAGGAAAAAACGCATACGCCCTTTTTGGCCAAGGGCATCATTGTCGAGGTTTTGCCGCTTTTCCCGTGCTTTAAAGGCGATTCGAATCTACCTCCTGAAATCTGTTTCCTGCAATTCTGCCTTGCTTTCAAATCCTCTTCGTTGCCTTCCCTCAATATATTTGAGGACGAGAGTTATGATTTATAACTCTGCAGGTTTGTGAATTGCAGTGCCCCTGAGCTCCATTTTTCAACTCGCTTTCTTGGGAGCTGGCCGCAAAAGCGCAGGATTGCTTTAGGCCCTATTTTGGTCCCGGGCGGCAGGCTGAGCCTGTGGTTAATTCTTCTTCCTGATGGGAAAATAGAGTGACCTGTGCCTGTCCCAACACCTAGAGCTAGTGTCTCATTGGTTCCCCCTCTTCCCGTTCATCCTCAGGACAAATTGCAACCTGTACGGAACAGGAGGTTAAAGGTGCTGATTCTCCAAGGAGGGAGATTGCTAGTAAAGCGGCTGGAATGGGGAACCCGAGCACAAGGAGATGAGAAATGAGGTGCGTTTTAGAAACCTTTCCCGATCACACGGTGTACCATCTTCTGGGTTTCTCATGCATGTTTTCGATGTAGGAAGATGCCCTTGAATCTGGAGATTTGGGACCCATGGGATGGGTACCACGCAGTATTACTCTAAAGGGTCTGCGTTTGCTCACCCAACCTCACCAAACCTCTCAGCCCCAAGAGTGTCCACCCTTATGTCTCAATCAGCTGTGGGTCTAGATATGGTCAATCCAGGTGGCATCACAGCCCCTGAACGAATTTAGTAAGAATTTCTCTCTCTTTCACTGTCTTTGTTTCACGGGTTTTTAAAAGTGATTGATTTTTATAAAGGAGTTTACCTGCTTTTTACTGCTGTGTTTATGCCGCTTTACACCCACTTGACTCACTTACAGAGTGATATCAATACATAGGTTTTAACATTCTTACTAGTCAGATATATTCTTAGGTGGTGAATAGGGGGTGTTGAGTCCAGTTCACTGAGCAAGGAGTATGTCGTGTCTTTTACATATTGGGTTTATGGAATGGTATCTGAGCTAATTTGAAACCCTTCTTTTATGCATCACCCCACCTCACCTTTCCCGTTAAGCAGCCCTAGTGTGTTTTCTAAACGTGTGACTCTGTTCTGTTTTGTAATTCAGTTCAAGGGTAGCGGTTTTTACATTCCCTCTATAAGTGATATCTTATGATAAGTGTCTTTTTCTGTGTGACTTATTTCACTTAGAATCGTCGTACCTAAATCCACTCATCATGCTGCTACTAGCCTTATGACGTTGATTTCATGGCTGAGTGATATTCCGTTGTACATAAGGACCACAACTTCTTTATCCATTTTTCTCTTTCTTGGGATATTTAAGGTGTAACGAAGTGGAGGTTCTTGTCAACAGAGCAGCCCTAAACTTTGGGGTGCCTGTGTCTTGCTGATTCTTATTTTTCCCAATTTATACGCCCATGAGTGGAAGTGCCCTATGCTCTCTAAGCTCAGTTTTTTCGATGTTTCAGGACACACCGTACACTTCTCCAGAGGGGCTGTTGGCAATTTACATCCCGCCCAACAGAGTAGCAAGGCTCCGTTTCTCCATGGCCTCTCCTGCATTTCTGGTTTTGACACTTTATTCAGCATGGCCCTTTTGACCGATGGGAAGCGAGACTTCTTTGTAGCGCTGATTTGCCTTTCCAGGTTGCTTGATTGGCCAAAAAGGGCGTATGCGTTTTTTCCTGAATATATTCAGGAAAAAACGCATACGCCCTTTTTGGCCAAAGGCATCATTGTCGAGGTTTTGCCGCTTTTCCCGTGCTTTAAAGGCGATTCGAATCTACCTCCTGAAATCTGTTTCCTGCAATTCTGCCGTGCTTTCAAATCCTCTTCGTTGCCTTCCCTCAATATATTTGAGGTCGAGAGTTATGATTTATAACTCTGCAGGTTTGTGAATTGCAGTGCCCCTGAGCTCCATTTTTCAACTCGCTTTCTTGGGAGCTGGCCGCAAAAGCGCAGGATTGCTTTAGGCCCTATTTTGGTCCCGGGCGGCAAGCTGAGCCTGTGGTTAATTCTTCTTCCTGATGGGAAAATAGAGTGACCTGTGCCTGTCCCAACACCTAGAGCTAGTGTCTCATTGGTTCCCCCTCTTCCCGTTCATCCTCAGGACAAATTGCAACCTGTACAGAACAGGAGGTTAAAGGTGCTGATTCTCCAAGGAGGGAGATTGCTAGTAAAGTGGCTGGAATGGCGAACCCGAGCACAAGGAGATGAGAAATGAGGTGCGTTTTAGAAACCTTTCCCGATCACACGGTGCACCATCTTATGGGTTTCTCATGCATGTTTTCGAAGTAGGAAGATGCCCTTGAACCTGGAGATTTGGGACCCATGGGATGGGAACCACGCAGTATTACTTTAACGGGTCTGCGTTTGCTCACCCAACCTCACCAAACCTCTCAGCCCCAAGAGTGTCCACCCTTATGTCTCAATCAGCTGTGGGTCTAGATATGGTCAATCCAGATGGCATCACAGCCCCTGAACGAATTTAGTAAGAATTTCTCTATCTTTCACTGTCTTTGTTTCACGGGTTTTTAAAAGTGATTGATTTTTATAAAGGGGTTTAGCTGCTTTTCACTGCTGTGTTTATGCCGCTTTACACCCACTTGACTCACTTACAGAGAGATATCAATACATAGGTTTTAAGATTCTTACTAGTCAGATATATTCTTGGGCGGTGAATAGGGGGTGTTGAGTCCAGTTCACTGAGCAAGGAGTAGGTCGTGTCTATTACATATTGGGTTTATGGAACGGTCTGTGAGCTAATTTGAAACCCTTCTTTTATGCATCACCCCACCTCCCCTTTCCCGTTAAGCAGCCATAGTGTGTTTTCTAAACGTGTGACTCTGTTCTGTTTTGTAATTCAGTTCAAGGGTCGCGGTTTTTACATTCCCTCTATAAGTGATATCTTATGATAAGTGTCTTTTTCTGTGTGACTTATTTCACTTAGAATCGTCGTACCTAAATCCAGTCATCATGCTGCTACTAGCCTTATGACGTTGATTTCATGGCTGAGTGATATTCCATTGTACATAAGGACCACAACTTCTTTATCCATTTTTCTCTTTCCTGGGATATTTAAGGTGTAACGAAGTGGACGTTCTTGTCAACAGAGCAGCCCTAAACTTTGGGGTGCCTGTGTCTTGCTGATTTGTAGTTTTCCCAATTTATACGCCCATGAGTGGAAGTGCCCTATGCTCTCTAAGCTGAGTTTTTTCGATGTTTCAGGACACACCGTACACTTCTCCAGAGTGGCTGTTGGCAATTTACATCCCGCCCATCAGCGTAGCAGGGCTCCCGTTTCTCCATGGCCTGTCCTGCATTTCTGGGTTTGACACTTTATTCAGCATGGCCGTTTTGACCGATGGGAAGTGAGACTTCTTTGTAGCGCTGATTTGCCTTTCCAGGTTGCTTGGTTGGCCAAAAAGGGCGTATGCGTTTTTTCCTGAATATATTCAGGAAAAAACGCATACGCCCTTTTTGGCCAAGGGCATCATTGTCGAGGTTTTGCCGCTTTTCCCGTGCTTTAAAGGCGATTCGAATCTACCTCCTGAAATCTGTTTCCTGCAATTCTGCCTTGCTTTCAAATCCTCTTCGTGGCCTTCCCTCAATATATTTGAGGACGAGAGTTATGATTTATAACTCTGCAGGTTTGTGAATTGCAGTGCCCCTGAGCTCCATTTTTCAACTCGCTTTCTTGGGAGCTGGCCGCAAAAGCGCAGGATTGCTTTAGGCCCTATTTTGGTCCCGGGCGGCAGGCTGAGCCTGTGGTTAATTCTTCTTCCTGATGGGAAAATAGAGTGACCTGTGCCTGTCCCAACACCTAGAGCTAGTGTCTCATTGGTTCCCCCTCTTCCCGTTCATCCTCAGGACAAATTGCAACCTGTACGGAACAGGAGGTTAAAGGTGCTGATTCTCCAAGGAGGGAGATTGCTAGTAAAGCGGCTGGAATGGGGAACCCGAGCACAAGGAGATGAGAAATGAGGTGCGTTTTAGAAACCTTTCCCGATCACACGATGTACCATCTTCTGGGTTTCTCATGCATGTTTTCGATGTAGGAAGATGCCCTTGAATCTGGAGATTTGGGACCCATGGGATGGGTACCACGCAGTATTACTCTAAAGGGTCTGCGTTTGCTCACCCAACCTCACCAAACCTCTCAGCCCCAAGAGTGTCTGTCCACCCTTATGTCTCAATCAGCTGTGGGTCTAGATATGGTCAATCCAGGTGGCATCACAGCCCCTGGACGAATTTAGTAAGAATTTCTCTCTCTTTCACTGTCTTTGTTTCACGGGTTTTTAAAAGTGATTGATTTTTATAAAGGGGTTTAGCTGCTTTTCACTGCTGTGTTTATGCCGCTTTACACCCGCTTGACTCACTTACAAAGTGATATCAATACGTAGGTTTTAACATTCTTACTAGTCAGATATATTCTTGGGTGGTGAATAGGGGGTGTTGAGTCCAGTTCACTGAGCAAGGGGTAGGTCGTGTCTATTACATATTGGGTTTATGGAACGGTCTCTGAGCTAATTTGAAACCCTTCTTTTATGCATCACCCCACCTCACCTTTCCCGTTAAGCAGCCATAGTGTGTTTTCTAAACGGGTGACTCTGTTCTGTTTTGTAATTCAGTTCAAGGGTAGCGGTTTTTACATTCCCTCTATAAGTGATATCTTATGATAAGTGTCTTTTTCTGTGTGACTTATTTCACTTAGAATCGTCATACCTAAATCCACTCATCATGCTGCTACTAGCCTTATGACGTTGATTTCATGGCTGAGTGATATTCCATTGTACATAAGGACCACAACTTCTTTATCCATTTTTCTCTTTCCTGGGATATTTAGGGTGTAACGAAGTGGAGGTTCTTGTCAACAGAGCAGCCCTAAACTTTGGGGTGCCTGTGTCTTGCTGATTTTTAGTTTTCCCAATTTATACGCCCATGAGTGGAAGTGCCCTATGCTCTCTAAGCTGAGTTTTTTCGATGTTTCAGGACACACCGTACACTTCTCCAGAGTGGCTGTTGGCAATTTACATCCCGCCCATCAGCGTAGCAAGGCTCCCGTTTCTCCATGGCCTGTCCTGCATTTCTGGTTTTGACACTTTATTCAGCATGGCCCTTTTGACCGATGGGAAGCGAGACTTCTTTGTAGCGCTGATTTGCCTTTCCAGGTTGCTTGGTTGGCCAAAAAGGGCGTATGCGTTTTTTCCTGAATATATTCAGGAAAAAACGCATACGCCCTTTTTGGCCAAGGGCATCATTGTCGAGGTTTTGCCGCTTTTCCCGTGCTTTAAAGGCGATTCGAATCTACCTCCTGAAATCTGTTTCCTGCAATTCTGCCTTGCTTTCAAATCCTCTTTGTTGCCTTCCCTCAATATATTTGAGGACGAGAGTTATGATTTATAACTCTGCAGGTTTGTGAATTGCAGTGCCCCTGAGCTCCATTTTTCAACTCGCTTTCTTGGGAGCTGGCCGCAAAAGCGCAGGATTGCTTTAGGCCCTATTTTGGTCCCGGGCGGCAGGCTGAGCCTGTGGTTAATTCTTCTTCCTGATGGGAAAATAGAGTGACCTGTGCCTGTCCCAACACCTAGAGCTAGTGTCTCATTGGTTCCCCCTCTTCCCGTTCATCCTCAGGACAAATTGCAACCTGTACGGAACAGGAGGTTAAAGGTGCTGATTCTCCAAGGAGGGAGATTGCTAGTAAAGCGGCTGGAATGGGGAACCCGAGCACAAGGAGATGAGAAATGAGGTGCGTTTTAGAAACCTTTCCCGATCACACGGTGTACCATCTTCTGGGTTTCTCATGCATGTTTTCGATGTAGGAAGATGCCCTTGAATCTGGAGATTTGGGACCCATGGGATGGGTACCACGCAGTATTACTCTAAAGGGTCTGCGTTTGCTCACCCAACCTCACCAAACCTCTCAGCCCCAAGAGTGTCCACCCTTATGTCTCAATCAGCTGTGGGTCTAGATATGGTCAATCCAGGTGGCATCACAGCCCCTGAACGAATTTAGTAAGAATTTCTCTCTCTTTCACTGTCTTTGTTTCACGGGTTTTTAAAAGTGATTGATTTTTATAAAGGAGTTTACCTGCTTTTTACTGCTGTGTTTATGCCACTTTACACCCACTTGACTCACTTACAGAGTGATATCAATACATAGGTTTTAACATTCTTACTAGTCAGATATATTCTTAGGTGGTGAATAGGGGGTGTTGAGTCCAGTTCACTGAGCAAGGAGTATGTCGTGTCTTTTACATATTGGGTTTATGGAATGGTATCTGAGCTAATTTGAAACCCTTCTTTTATGCATCACCCCACCTCACCTTTCCCGTTAAGCAGCCCTAGTGTGTTTTCTAAACGTGTGACTCTGTTCTGTTTTGTAATTCAGTTCAAGGGTAGCGGTTTTTACATTCCCTCTATAAGTGATATCTTATGATAAGTGTCTTTTTCTGTGTGACTTATTTCACTTAGAATCGTCGTACCTAAATCCACTCATCATGCTGCTACTAGCCTTATGACGTTGATTTCATGGCTGAGTGATATTCCGTTGTACATAAGGACCACAACTTCTTTATCCATTTTTCTCTTTCCTGGGATATTTAAGGTGTAACGAAGTGGAGGTTCTTGTCAACAGAGCAGCCCTAAACTTTGGGGTGCCTGTGTCTTGCTGATTCTTATTTTTCCCAATTTATACGCCCATGAGTGGAAGTGCCCTATGCTCTCTAAGCTCAGTTTTTTCGATGTTTCAGGACACACCGTACACTTCTCCAGAGGGGCTGTTGGCAATTTACATCCCGCCCAACAGAGTAGCAAGGCTCCGTTTCTCCATGGCCTCTCCTGCATTTCTGGTTTTGACACTTTATTCAGCATGGCCCTTTTGACCGATGGGAAGCGAGACTTCTTTGTAGCGCTGATTTGCCTTTCCAGGTTGCTTGATTGGCCAAAAAGGGCGTATGCGTTTTTTCCTGAATATATTCAGGAAAAAACGCATACGCCCTTTTTGGCCAAAGGCATCATTGTCGAGGTTTTGCCGCTTTTCCCGTGCTTTAAAGGCGATTCGAATCTACCTCCTGAAATCTGTTTCCTGCAATTCTGCCGTGCTTTCAAATCCTCTTCGTTGCCTTCCCTCAATATATTTGAGGTCGAGAGTTATGATTTATAACTCTGCAGGTTTGTGAATTGCAGTGCCCCTGAGCTCCATTTTTCAACTCGCTTTCTTGGGAGCTGGCCGCAAAAGCGCAGGATTGCTTTAGGCCCTATTTTGGTCCCGGGCGGCAAGCTGAGCCTGTGGTTAATTCTTCTTCCTGATGGGAAAATAGAGTGACCTGTGCCTGTCCCAACACCTAGAGCTAGTGTCTCATTGGTTCCCCCTCTTCCCGTTCATCCTCAGGACAAATTGCAACCTGTACAGAACAGGAGGTTAAAGGTGCTGATTCTCCAAGGAGGGAGATTGCTAGTAAAGTGGCTGGAATGGCGAACCCGAGCACAAGGAGATGAGAAATGAGGTGCGTTTTAGAAACCTTTCCCGATCACACGGTGCACCATCTTATGGGTTTCTCATGCATGTTTTCGAAGTAGGAAGATGCCCTTGAACCTGGAGATTTGGGACCCATGGGATGGGAACCACGCAGTATTACTTTAACGGGTCTGCGTTTGCTCACCCAACCTCACCAA
Organism: Balaenoptera borealis; assembly: GCF_965194805.1. Lineage (NCBI taxonomy): Eukaryota > Metazoa > Chordata > Mammalia > Artiodactyla > Balaenopteridae > Balaenoptera > Balaenoptera borealis. The sequence goes on from NW_028122961.1 coordinate 81,218, forward strand.
ACCTCTCAGCCCCAAGAGTGTCCACCCTTATGTCTCAATCAGCTGTGGGTCTAGATATGGTCAATCCAGATGGCATCACAGCCCCTGAACGAATTTAGTAAGAATTTCTCTATCTTTCACTGTCTTTGTTTCACGGGTTTTTAAAAGTGATTGATTTTTATAAAGGGGTTTAGCTGCTTTTCACTGCTGTGTTTATGCCGCTTTACACCCACTTGACTCACTTACAGAGAGATATCAATACATAGGTTTTAAGATTCTTACTAGTCAGATATATTCTTGGGCGGTGAATAGGGGGTGTTGAGTCCAGTTCACTGAGCAAGGAGTAGGTCGTGTCTATTACATATTGGGTTTATGGAACGGTCTGTGAGCTAATTTGAAACCCTTCTTTTATGCATCACCCCACCTCCCCTTTCCCGTTAAGCAGCCATAGTGTGTTTTCTAAACGTGTGACTCTGTTCTGTTTTGTAATTCAGTTCAAGGGTCGCGGTTTTTACATTCCCTCTATAAGTGATATCTTATGATAAGTGTCTTTTTCTGTGTGACTTATTTCACTTAGAATCGTCGTACCTAAATCCAGTCATCATGCTGCTACTAGCCTTATGACGTTGATTTCATGGCTGAGTGATATTCCATTGTACATAAGGACCACAACTTCTTTATCCATTTTTCTCTTTCCTGGGATATTTAAGGTGTAACGAAGTGGACGTTCTTGTCAACAGAGCAGCCCTAAACTTTGGGGTGCCTGTGTCTTGCTGATTTGTAGTTTTCCCAATTTATACGCCCATGAGTGGAAGTGCCCTATGCTCTCTAAGCTGAGTTTTTTCGATGTTTCAGGACACACCGTACACTTCTCCAGAGTGGCTGTTGGCAATTTACATCCCGCCCATCAGCGTAGCAGGGCTCCCGTTTCTCCATGGCCTGTTCTGCATTTCTGGTTTTGACACTTTATTCAGCATGGCCCTTTTGACCGATGGGAAGCGAGACTTCTTTGTAGCGCTGATTTGCCTTTCCAGGTTGCTTGGTTGGCCAAAAAGGGCGTATGCGTTTTTTCCTGAATATATTCAGGAAAAAACGCATACGCCCTTTTTGGCCAAGGGCATCATTGTCGAGGTTTTGCCGCTTTTCCCGTGCTTTAAAGGCGATTCGAATCTACCTCCTGAAATCTGTTTCCTGCAATTCTGCCTTGCTTTCAAATCCTCTTCGTGGCCTTCCCTCAATATATTTGAGGACGAGAGTTATGATTTATAACTCTGCAGGTTTGTGAATTGCAGTGCCCCTGAGCTCCATTTTTCAACTCGCTTTCTTGGGAGCTGGCCGCAAAAGCGCAGGATTGCTTTAGGCCCTATTTTGGTCCCGGGCGGCAGGCTGAGCCTGTGGTTAATTCTTCTTCCTGATGGGAAAATAGAGTGACCTGTGCCTGTCCCAACACCTAGAGCTAGTGTCTCATTGGTTCCCCCTCTTCCCGTTCATCCTCAGGACAAATTGCAACCTGTACGGAACAGGAGGTTAAAGGTGCTGATTCTCCAAGGAGGGAGATTGCTAGTAAAGCGGCTGGAATGGGGAACCCGAGCACAAGGAGATGAGAAATGAGGTCCCTTTTAGAAACCTTTCCCGATCACACGATGTACCATCTTCTGGGTTTCTCATGCATGTTTTCGATGTAGGAAGATGCCCTTGAATCTGGAGATTTGGGACCCATGGGATGGGTACCACGCAGTATTACTCTAAAGGGTCTGCGTTTGCTCACCCAACCTCACCAAACCTCTCAGCCCCAAGAGTGTCTGTCCACCCTTATGTCTCAATCAGCTGTGGGTCTAGATATGGTCAATCCAGGTGGCATCACAGCCCCTGGACGAATTTAGTAAGAATTTCTCTCTCTTTCACTGTCTTTGTTTCACGGGTTTTTAAAAGTGATTGATTTTTATAAAGGGGTTTAGCTGCTTTTCACTGCTGTGTTTATGCCGCTTTACACCCGCTTGACTCACTTACAAAGTGATATCAATACATAGGTTTTAACATTCTTACTAGTCAGATATATTCTTGGGTGGTGAATAGGGGGTGTTGAGTCCAGTTCACTGAGCAAGGGGTAGGTCGTGTCTATTACATATTGGGTTTATGGAACGGTCTCTGAGCTAATTTGAAACCCTTCTTTTATGCATCACCCCACCTCACCTTTCCCGTTAAGCAGCCATAGTGTGTTTTCTAAACGGGTGACTCTGTTCTGTTTTGTAATTCAGTTCAAGGGTAGCGGTTTTTACATTCCCTCTATAAGTGATATCTTATGATAAGTGTCTTTTTCTGTGTGACTTATTTCACTTAGAATCGTCATACCTAAATCCACTCATCATGCTGCTACTAGCCTTATGACGTTGATTTCATGGCTGAGTGATATTCCATTGTACATAAGGACCACAACTTCTTTATCCATTTTTCTCTTTCCTGGGATATTTAGGGTGTAACGAAGTGGAGGTTCTTGTCAACAGAGCAGCCCTAAACTTTGGGGTGCCTGTGTCTTGCTGATTTTTAGTTTTCCCAATTTATACGCCCATGAGTGGAAGTGCCCTATGCTCTCTAAGCTGAGTTTTTTCGATGTTTCAGGACACACCGTACACTTCTCCAGAGTGGCTGTTGGCAATTTACATCCCGCCCATCAGCGTAGCAAGGCTCCCGTTTCTCCATGGCCTGTCCTGCATTTCTGGTTTTGACACTTTATTCAGCATGGCCCTTTGGACCGATGGGAAGCGAGACTTCTTTGTAGCGCTGATTTGCCTTTCCAGGTTGCTTGGTTGGCCAAAAAGGGCGTATGCGTTTTTTCCTGAATATATTCAGGAAAAAACGCATACGCCCTTTTTGGCCAAGGGCATCATTGTCGAGGTTTTGCCGCTTTTCCCGTGCTTTAAAGGCGATTCGAATCTACCTCCTGAAATCTGTTTCCTGCAATTCTGCCTTGCTTTCAAATCCTCTTCGTGGCCTTCCCTCAATATATTTGAGGACGAGAGTTATGATTTATAACTCTGCAGGTTTGTGAATTGCAGTGCCCCTGAGCTCCATTTTTCAACTCGCTTTCTTGGGAGCTGGCCGCAAAAGCGCAGGATTGCTTTAGGCCCTATTTTGGTCCCGGGCGGCAGGCTGAGCCTGTGGTTAATTCTTCTTCCTGATGGGAAAATAGAGTGACCTGTGCCTGTCCCAACACCTAGAGCTAGTGTCTCATTGGTTCCCCCTCTTCCCGTTCATCCTCAGGACAAATTGCAACCTGTACGGAACAGGAGGTTAAAGGTGCTGATTCTCCAAGGAGGGAGATTGCTAGTAAAGCGGCTGGAATGGGGAACCCGAGCACAAGGAGATGAGAAATGAGGTGCGTTTTAGAAACCTTTCCCGATCACACGGTGTACCATCTTCTGGGTTTCTCATGCATGTTTTCGATGTAGGAAGATGCCCTTGAATCTGGAGATTTGGGACCCATGGGATGGGTACCACGCAGTATTACTCTAAAGGGTCTGCGTTTGCTCACCCAACCTCACCAAACCTCTCAGCCCCAAGAGTGTCCACCCTTATGTCTCAATCAGCTGTGGGTCTAGATATGGTCAATCCAGGTGGCATCACAGCCCCTGAACGAATTTAGTAAGAATTTCTCTCTCTTTCACTGTCTTTGTTTCACGGGTTTTTAAAAGTGATTGATTTTTATAAAGGAGTTTACCTGCTTTTTACTGCTGTGTTTATGCCGCTTTACACCCACTTGACTCACTTACAGAGTGATATCAATACATAGGTTTTAACATTCTTACTAGTCAGATATATTCTTAGGTGGTGAATAGGGGGTGTTGAGTCCAGTTCACTGAGCAAGGAGTATGTCGTGTCTTTTACATATTGGGTTTATGGAATGGTATCTGAGCTAATTTGAAACCCTTCTTTTATGCATCACCCCACCTCACCTTTCCCGTTAAGCAGCCCTAGTGTGTTTTCTAAACGTGTGACTCTGTTCTGTTTTGTAATTCAGTTCAAGGGTAGCGGTTTTTACATTCCCTCTATAAGTGATATCTTATGATAAGTGTCTTTTTCTGTGTGACTTATTTCACTTAGAATCGTCGTACCTAAATCCACTCATCATGCTGCTACTAGCCTTATGACGTTGATTTCATGGCTGAGTGATATTCCGTTGTACATAAGGACCACAACTTCTTTATCCATTTTTCTCTTTCCTGGGATATTTAAGGTGTAACGAAGTGGAGGTTCTTGTCAACAGAGCAGCCCTAAACTTTGGGGTGCCTGTGTCTTGCTGATTCTTATTTTTCCCAATTTATACGCCCATGAGTGGAAGTGCCCTATGCTCTCTAAGCTCAGTTTTTTCGATGTTTCAGGACACACCGTACACTTCTCCAGAGGGGCTGTTGGCAATTTACATCCCGCCCAACAGAGTAGCAAGGCTCCGTTTCTCCATGGCCTCTCCTGCATTTCTGGTTTTGACACTTTATTCAGCATGGCCCTTTTGACCGATGGGAAGCGAGACTTCTTTGTAGCGCTGATTTGCCTTTCCAGGTTGCTTGATTGGCCAAAAAGGGCGTATGCGTTTTTTCCTGAATATATTCAGGAAAAAACGCATACGCCCTTTTTGGCCAAAGGCATCATTGTCGAGGTTTTGCCGCTTTTCCCGTGCTTTAAAGGCGATTCGAATCTACCTCCTGAAATCTGTTTCCTGCAATTCTGCCGTGCTTTCAAATCCTCTTCGTTGCCTTCCCTCAATATATTTGAGGTCGAGAGTTATGATTTATAACTCTGCAGGTTTGTGAATTGCAGTGCCCCTGAGCTCCATTTTTCAACTCGCTTTCTTGGGAGCTGGCCGCAAAAGCGCAGGATTGCTTTAGGCCCTATTTTGGTCCCGGGCGGCAAGCTGAGCCTGTGGTTAATTCTTCTTCCTGATGGGAAAATAGAGTGACCTGTGCCTGTCCCAACACCTAGAGCTAGTGTCTCATTGGTTCCCCCTCTTCCCGTTCATCCTCAGGACAAATTGCAACCTGTACAGAACAGGAGGTTAAAGGTGCTGATTCTCCAAGGAGGGAGATTGCTAGTAAAGTGGCTGGAATGGCGAACCCGAGCACAAGGAGATGAGAAATGAGGTGCGTTTTAGAAACCTTTCCCGATCACACGGTGCACCATCTTATGGGTTTCTCATGCATGTTTTCGAAGTAGGAAGATGCCCTTGAACCTGGAGATTTGGGACCCATGGGATGGGAACCACGCAGTATTACTTTAACGGGTCTGCGTTTGCTCACCCAACCTCACCAAACCTCTCAGCCCCAAGAGTGTCCACCCTTATGTCTCAATCAGCTGTGGGTCTAGATATGGTCAATCCAGATGGCATCACAGCCCCTGAACGAATTTAGTAAGAATTTCTCTATCTTTCACTGTCTTTGTTTCACGGGTTTTTAAAAGTGATTGATTTTTATAAAGGGGTTTAGCTGCTTTTCACTGCTGTGTTTATGCCGCTTTACACCCACTTGACTCACTTACAGAGAGATATCAATACATAGGTTTTAAGATTCTTACTAGTCAGATATATTCTTGGGCGGTGAATAGGGGGTGTTGAGTCCAGTTCACTGAGCAAGGAGTAGGTCGTGTCTATTACATATTGGGTTTATGGAACGGTCTCTGAGCTAATTTGAAACCCTTCTTTTATGCATCACCCCACCTCCCCTTTCCCGTTAAGCAGCCATAGTGTGTTTTCTAAACGTGTGACTCTGTTCTGTTTTGTAATTCAGTTCAAGGGTCGCGGTTTTTACATTCCCTCTATAAGTGATATCTTATGATAAGTGTCTTTTTCTGTGTGACTTATTTCACTTAGAATCGTCGTACCTAAATCCAGTCATCATGCTGCTACTAGCCTTATGACGTTGATTTCATGGCTGAGTGATATTCCATTGTACATAAGGACCACAACTTCTTTATCCATTTTTCTCTTTCCTGGGATATTTAAGGTGTAACGAAGTGGACGTTCTTGTCAACAGAGCAGCCCTAAACTTTGGGGTGCCTGTGTCTTGCTGATTTTTAGTTTTCCCAATTTATACGCCCATGAGTGGAAGTGCCCTATGCTCTCTAAGCTGAGTTTTTTCGATGTTTCAGGACACACCGTACACTTCTCCAGAGTGGCTGTTGGCAATTTACATCCCGCCCATCAGCGTAGCAGGGCTCCCGTTTCTCCATGGCCTGTTCTGCATTTCTGGTTTTGACACTTTATTCAGCATGGCCCTTTTGACCGATGGGAAGCGAGACTTCTTTGTAGCGCTGATTTGCCTTTCCAGGTTGCTTGGTTGGCCAAAAAGGGCGTATGCGTTTTTTCCTGAATATATTCAGGAAAAAACGCATACGCCCTTTTTGGCCAAGGGCATCATTGTCGAGGTTTTGCCGCTTTTCCCGTGCTTTAAAGGCGATTCGAATCTACCTCCTGAAATCTGTTTCCTGCAATTCTGCCTTGCTTTCAAATCCTCTTCGTGGCCTTCCCTCAATATATTTGAGGACGAGAGTTATGATTTATAACTCTGCAGGTTTGTGAATTGCAGTGCCCCTGAGCTCCATTTTTCAACTCGCTTTCTTGGGAGCTGGCCGCAAAAGCGCAGGATTGCTTTAGGCCCTATTTTGGTCCCGGGCGGCAGGCTGAGCCTGTGGTTAATTCTTCTTCCTGATGGGAAAATAGAGTGACCTGTGCCTGTCCCAACACCTAGAGCTAGTGTCTCATTGGTTCCCCCTCTTCCCGTTCATCCTCAGGACAAATTGCAACCTGTACGGAACAGGAGGTTAAAGGTGCTGATTCTCCAAGGAGGGAGATTGCTAGTAAAGCGGCTGGAATGGGGAACCCGAGCACAAGGAGATGAGAAATGAGGTGCGTTTTAGAAACCTTTCCCGATCACACGATGTACCATCTTCTGGGTTTCTCATGCATGTTTTCGATGTAGGAAGATGCCCTTGAATCTGGAGATTTGGGACCCATGGGATGGGTACCACGCAGTATTACTCTAAAGGGTCTGCGTTTGCTCACCCAACCTCACCAAACCTCTCAGCCCCAAGAGTGTCTGTCCACCCTTATGTCTCAATCAGCTGTGGGTCTAGATATGGTCAATCCAGGTGGCATCACAGCCCCTGGACGAATTTAGTAAGAATTTCTCTCTCTTTCACTGTCTTTGTTTCACGGGTTTTTAAAAGTGATTGATTTTTATAAAGGGGTTTAGCTGCTTTTCACTGCTGTGTTTATGCCGCTTTACACCCGCTTGACTCACTTACAAAGTGATATCAATACATAGGTTTTAACATTCTTACTAGTCAGATATATTCTTGGGTGGTGAATAGGGGGTGTTGAGTCCAGTTCACTGAGCAAGGGGTAGGTCGTGTCTATTACATATTGGGTTTATGGAACGGTCTCTGAGCTAATTTGAAACCCTTCTTTTATGCATCACCCCACCTCACCTTTCCCGTTAAGCAGCCATAGTGTGTTTTCTAAACGGGTGACTCTGTTCTGTTTTGTAATTCAGTTCAAGGGTAGCGGTTTTTACATTCCCTCTATAAGTGATATCTTATGATAAGTGTCTTTTTCTGTGTGACTTATTTCACTTAGAATCGTCATACCTAAATCCACTCATCATGCTGCTACTAGCCTTATGACGTTGATTTCATGGCTGAGTGATATTCCATTGTACATAAGGACCACAACTTCTTTATCCATTTTTCTCTTTCCTGGGATATTTAGGGTGTAACGAAGTGGAGGTTCTTGTCAACAGAGCAGCCCTAAACTTTGGGGTGCCTGTGTCTTGCTGATTTTTAGTTTTCCCAATTTATACGCCCATGAGTGGAAGTGCCCTATGCTCTCTAAGCTGAGTTTTTTCGATGTTTCAGGACACACCGTACACTTCTCCAGAGTGGCTGTTGGCAATTTACATCCCGCCCATCAGCGTAGCAAGGCTCCCGTTTCTCCATGGCCTGTCCTGCATTTCTGGTTTTGACACTTTATTCAGCATGGCCCTTTTGACCGATGGGAAGCGAGACTTCTTTGTAGCGCTGATTTGCCTTTCCAGGTTGCTTGGTTGGCCAAAAAGGGCGTATGCGTTTTTTCCTGAATATATTCAGGAAAAAACGCATACGCCCTTTTTGGCCAAGGGCATCATTGTCGAGGTTTTGCCGCTTTTCCCGTGCTTTAAAGGCGATTCGAATCTACCTCCTGAAATCTGTTTCCTGCAATTCTGCCTTGCTTTCAAATCCTCTTCGTTGCCTTCCCTCAATATATTTGAGGACGAGAGTTATGATTTATAACTCTGCAGGTTTGTGAATTGCAGTGCCCCTGAGCTCCATTTTTCAACTCGCTTTCTTGGGAGCTGGCCGCAAAAGCGCAGGATTGCTTTAGGCCCTATTTTGGTCCCGGGCGGCAGGCTGAGCCTGTGGTTAATTCTTCTTCCTGATGGGAAAATAGAGTGACCTGTGCCTGTCCCAACACCTAGAGCTAGTGTCTCATTGGTTCCCCCTCTTCCCGTTCATCCTCAGGACAAATTGCAACCTGTACGGAACAGGAGGTTAAAGGTGCTGATTCTCCAAGGAGGGAGATTGCTAGTAAAGCGGCTGGAATGGGGAACCCGAGCACAAGGAGATGAGAAATGAGGTGCGTTTTAGAAACCTTTCCCGATCACACGGTGTACCATCTTCTGGGTTTCTCATGCATGTTTTCGATGTAGGAAGATGCCCTTGAATCTGGAGATTTGGGACCCATGGGATGGGTACCACGCAGTATTACTCTAAAGGGTCTGCGTTTGCTCACCCAACCTCACCAAACCTCTCAGCCCCAAGAGTGTCCACCCTTATGTCTCAATCAGCTGTGGGTCTAGATATGGTCAATCCAGGTGGCATCACAGCCCCTGAACGAATTTAGTAAGAATTTCTCTCTCTTTCACTGTCTTTGTTTCACGGGTTTTTAAAAGTGATTGATTTTTATAAAGGAGTTTACCTGCTTTTTACTGCTGTGTTTATGCCGCTTTACACCCACTTGACTCACTTACAGAGTGATATCAATACATAGGTTTTAACATTCTTACTAGTCAGATATATTCTTAGGTGGTGAATAGGGGGTGTTGAGTCCAGTTCACTGAGCAAGGAGTATGTCGTGTCTTTTACATATTGGGTTTATGGAATGGTATCTGAGCTAATTTGAAACCCTTCTTTTATGCATCACCCCACCTCACCTTTCCCGTTAAGCAGCCCTAGTGTGTTTTCTAAACGTGTGACTCTGTTCTGTTTTGTAATTCAGTTCAAGGGTAGCGGTTTTTACATTCCCTCTATAAGTGATATCTTATGATAAGTGTCTTTTTCTGTGTGACTTATTTCACTTAGAATCGTCGTACCTAAATCCACTCATCATGCTGCTACTAGCCTTATGACGTTGATTTCATGGCTGAGTGATATTCCGTTGTACATAAGGACCACAACTTCTTTATCCATTTTTCTCTTTCTTGGGATATTTAAGGTGTAACGAAGTGGAGGTTCTTGTCAACAGAGCAGCCCTAAACTTTGGGGTGCCTGTGTCTTGCTGATTCTTATTTTTCCCAATTTATACGCCCATGAGTGGAAGTGCCCTATGCTCTCTAAGCTGAGTTTTTTCGATGTTTCAGGACACACCGTACACTTCTCCAGAGGGGCTGTTGGCAATTTACATCCCGCCCAACAGAGTAGCAAGGCTCCGTTTCTCCATGGCCTCTCCTGCATTTCTGGTTTTGACACTTTATTCAGCATGGCCCTTTTGACCGATGGGAAGCGAGACTTCTTTGTAGCGCTGATTTGCCTTTCCAGGTTGCTTGATTGGCCAAAAAGGGCGTATGCGTTTTTTCCTGAATATATTCAGGAAAAAACGCATACGCCCTTTTTGGCCAAAGGCATCATTGTCGAGGTTTTGCCGCTTTTCCCGTGCTTTAAAGGCGATTCGAATCTACCTCCTGAAATCTGTTTCCTGCAATTCTGCCGTGCTTTCAAATCCTCTTCGTTGCCTTCCCTCAATATATTTGAGGTCGAGAGTTATGATTTATAACTCTGCAGGTTTGTGAATTGCAGTGCCCCTGAGCTCCATTTTTCAACTCGCTTTCTTGGGAGCTGGCCGCAAAAGCGCAGGATTGCTTTAGGCCCTATTTTGGTCCCGGGCGGCAAGCTGAGCCTGTGGTTAATTCTTCTTCCTGATGGGAAAATAGAGTGACCTGTGCCTGTCCCAACACCTAGAGCTAGTGTCTCATTGGTTCCCCCTCTTCCCGTTCATCCTCAGGACAAATTGCAACCTGTACAGAACAGGAGGTTAAAGGTGCTGATTCTCCAAGGAGGGAGATTGCTAGTAAAGTGGCTGGAATGGCGAACCCGAGCACAAGGAGATGAGAAATGAGGTGCGTTTTAGAAACCTTTCCCGATCACACGGTGCACCATCTTATGGGTTTCTCATGCATGTTTTCGAAGTAGGAAGATGCCCTTGAACCTGGAGATTTGGGACCCATGGGATGGGAACCACGCAGTATTACTTTAACGGGTCTGCGTTTGCTCACCCAACCTCACCAAACCTCTCAGCCCCAAGAGTGTCCACCCTTATGTCTCAATCAGCTGTGGGTCTAGATATGGTCAATCCAGATGGCATCACAGCCCCTGAACGAATTTAGTAAGAATTTCTCTATCTTTCACTGTCTTTGTTTCACGGGTTTTTAAAAGTGATTGATTTTTATAAAGGGGTTTAGCTGCTTTTCACTGCTGTGTTTATGCCGCTTTACACCCACTTGACTCACTTACAGAGAGATATCAATACATAGGTTTTAAGATTCTTACTAGTCAGATATATTCTTGGGCGGTGAATAGGGGGTGTTGAGTCCAGTTCACTGAGCAAGGAGTAGGTCGTGTCTATTACATATTGGGTTTATGGAACGGTCTGTGAGCTAATTTGAAACCCTTCTTTTATGCATCACCCCACCTCCCCTTTCCCGTTAAGCAGCCATAGTGTGTTTTCTAAACGTGTGACTCTGTTCTGTTTTGTAATTCAGTTCAAGGGTCGCGGTTTTTACATTCCCTCTATAAGTGATATCTTATGATAAGTGTCTTTTTCTGTGTGACTTATTTCACTTAGAATCGTCGTACCTAAATCCAGTCATCATGCTGCTACTAGCCTTATGACGTTGATTTCATGGCTGAGTGATATTCCATTGTACATAAGGACCACAACTTCTTTATCCATTTTTCTCTTTCCTGGGATATTTAAGGTGTAACGAAGTGGACGTTCTTGTCAACAGAGCAGCCCTAAACTTTGGGGTGCCTGTGTCTTGCTGATTTGTAGTTTTCCCAATTTATACGCCCATGAGTGGAAGTGCCCTATGCTCTCTAAGCTGAGTTTTTTCGATGTTTCAGGACACACCGTACACTTCTCCAGAGTGGCTGTTGGCAATTTACATCCCGCCCATCAGCGTAGCAGGGCTCCCGTTTCTCCATGGCCTGTCCTGCATTTCTGGGTTTGACACTTTATTCAGCATGGCCGTTTTGACCGATGGGAAGTGAGACTTCTTTGTAGCGCTGATTTGCCTTTCCAGGTTGCTTGGTTGGCCAAAAAGGGCGTATGCGTTTTTTCCTGAATATATTCAGGAAAAAACGCATACGCCCTTTTTGGCCAAGGGCATCATTGTCGAGGTTTTGCCGCTTTTCCCGTGCTTTAAAGGCGATTCGAATCTACCTCCTGAAATCTGTTTCCTGCAATTCTGCCTTGCTTTCAAATCCTCTTCGTGGCCTTCCCTCAATATATTTGAGGACGAGAGTTATGATTTATAACTCTGCAGGTTTGTGAATTGCAGTGCCCCTGAGCTCCATTTTTCAACTCGCTTTCTTGGGAGCTGGCCGCAAAAGCGCAGGATTGCTTTAGGCCCTATTTTGGTCCCGGGCGGCAGGCTGAGCCTGTGGTTAATTCTTCTTCCTGATGGGAAAATAGAGTGACCTGTGCCTGTCCCAACACCTAGAGCTAGTGTCTCATTGGTTCCCCCTCTTCCCGTTCATCCTCAGGACAAATTGCAACCTGTACGGAACAGGAGGTTAAAGGTGCTGATTCTCCAAGGAGGGAGATTGCTAGTAAAGCGGCTGGAATGGGGAACCCGAGCACAAGGAGATGAGAAATGAGGTGCGTTTTAGAAACCTTTCCCGATCACACGATGTACCATCTTCTGGGTTTCTCATGCATGTTTTCGATGTAGGAAGATGCCCTTGAATCTGGAGATTTGGGACCCATGGGATGGGTACCACGCAGTATTACTCTAAAGGGTCTGCGTTTGCTCACCCAACCTCACCAAACCTCTCAGCCCCAAGAGTGTCTGTCCACCCTTATGTCTCAATCAGCTGTGGGTCTAGATATGGTCAATCCAGGTGGCATCACAGCCCCTGGACGAATTTAGTAAGAATTTCTCTCTCTTTCACTGTCTTTGTTTCACGGGTTTTTAAAAGTGATTGATTTTTATAAAGGGGTTTAGCTGCTTTTCACTGCTGTGTTTATGCCGCTTTACACCCGCTTGACTCACTTACAAAGTGATATCAATACATAGGTTTTAACATTCTTACTAGTCAGATATATTCTTGGGTGGTGAATAGGGGGTGTTGAGTCCAGTTCACTGAGCAAGGGGTAGGTCGTGTCTATTACATATTGGGTTTATGGAACGGTCTCTGAGCTAATTTGAAACCCTTCTTTTATGCATCACCCCACCTCACCTTTCCCGTTAAGCAGCCATAGTGTGTTTTCTAAACGGGTGACTCTGTTCTGTTTTGTAATTCAGTTCAAGGGTAGCGGTTTTTACATTCCCTCTATAAGTGATATCTTATGATAAGTGTCTTTTTCTGTGTGACTTATTTCACTTAGAATCGTCATACCTAAATCCACTCATCATGCTGCTACTAGCCTTATGACGTTGATTTCATGGCTGAGTGATATTCCATTGTACATAAGGACCACAACTTCTTTATCCATTTTTCTCTTTCCTGGGATATTTAGGGTGTAACGAAGTGGAGGTTCTTGTCAACAGAGCAGCCCTAAACTTTGGGGTGCCTGTGTCTTGCTGATTTTTAGTTTTCCCAATTTATACGCCCATGAGTGGAAGTGCCCTATGCTCTCTAAGCTGAGTTTTTTCGATGTTTCAGGACACACCGTACACTTCTCCAGAGTGGCTGTTGGCAATTTACATCCCGCCCATCAGCGTAGCAAGGCTCCCGTTTCTCCATGGCCTGTCCTGCATTTCTGGTTTTGACACTTTATTCAGCATGGCCCTTTTGACCGATGGGAAGCGAGACTTCTTTGTAGCGCTGATTTGCCTTTCCAGGTTGCTTGGTTGGCCCAAAAGGGCGTATGCGTTTTTTCCTGAATATATTCAGGAAAAAACGCATACGCCCTTTTTGGCCAAGGGCATCATTGTCGAGGTTTTGCCGCTTTTCCCGTGCTTTAAAGGCGATTCGAATCTACCTCCTGAAATCTGTTTCCTGCAATTCTGCCTTGCTTTCAAATCCTCTTCGTTGCCTTCCCTCAATATATTTGAGGACGAGAGTTATGATTTATAACTCTGCAGGTTTGTGAATTGCAGTGCCCCTGAGCTCCATTTTTCAACTCGCTTTCTTGGGAGCTGGCCGCAAAAGCGCAGGATTGCTTTAGGCCCTATTTTGGTCCCGGGCGGCAGGCTGAGCCTGTGGTTAATTCTTCTTCCTGATGGGAAAATAGAGTGACCTGTGCCTGTCCCAACACCTAGAGCTAGTGTCTCATTGGTTCCCCCTCTTCCCGTTCATCCTCAGGACAAATTGCAACCTGTACGGAACAGGAGGTTAAAGGTGCTGATTCTCCAAGGAGGGAGATTGCTAGTAAAGCGGCTGGAATGGGGAACCCGAGCACAAGGAGATGAGAAATGAGGTGCGTTTTAGAAACCTTTCCCGATCACACGGTGTACCATCTTCTGGGTTTCTCATGCATGTTTTCGATGTAGGAAGATGCCCTTGAATCTGGAGATTTGGGACCCATGGGATGGGTACCACGCAGTATTACTCTAAAGGGTCTGCGTTTGCTCACCCAACCTCACCAAACCTCTCAGCCCCAAGAGTGTCCACCCTTATGTCTCAATCAGCTGTGGGTCTAGATATGGTCAATCCAGGTGGCATCACAGCCCCTGAACGAATTTAGTAAGAATTTCTCTCTCTTTCACTGTCTTTGTTTCACGGGTTTTTAAAAGTGATTGATTTTTATAAAGGAGTTTACCTGCTTTTCACTGCTGTGTTTATGCCGCTTTACACCCACTTGACTCACTTACAGAGTGATATCAATACATAGGTTTTAACATTCTTACTAGTCAGATATATTCTTAGGTGGTGAATAGGGGGTGTTGAGTCCAGTTCACTGAGCAAGGAGTATGTCGTGTCTTTTACATATTGGGTTTATGGAATGGTATCTGAGCTAATTTGAAACCCTTCTTTTATGCATCACCCCACCTCACCTTTCCCGTTAAGCAGCCCTAGTGTGTTTTCTAAACGTGTGACTCTGTTCTGTTTTGTAATTCAGTTCAAGGGTAGCGGTTTTTACATTCCCTCTATAAGTGATATCTTATGATAAGTGTCTTTTTCTGTGTGACTTATTTCACTTAGAATCGTCGTACCTAAATCCACTCATCATGCTGCTACTAGCCTTATGACGTTGATTTCATGGCTGAGTGATATTCCGTTGTACATAAGGACCACAACTTCTTTATCCATTTTTCTCTTTCCTGGGATATTTAAGGTGTAACGAAGTGGAGGTTCTTGTCAACAGAGCAGCCCTAAACTTTGGGGTGCCTGTGTCTTGCTGATTCTTATTTTTCCCAATTTATACGCCCATGAGTGGAAGTGCCCTATGCTCTCTAAGCTCAGTTTTTTCGATGTTTCAGGACACACCGTACACTTCTCCAGAGGGGCTGTTGGCAATTTACATCCCGCCCAACAGAGTAGCAAGGCTCCGTTTCTCCATGGCCTCTCCTGCATTTCTGGTTTTGACACTTTATTCAGCATGGCCCTTTTGACCGATGGGAAGCGAGACTTCTTTGTAGCGCTGATTTGCCTTTCCAGGTTGCTTGATTGGCCAAAAAGGGCGTATGCGTTTTTTCCTGAATATATTCAGGAAAAAACGCATACGCCCTTTTTGGCCAAAGGCATCATTGTCGAGGTTTTGCCGCTTTTCCCGTGCTTTAAAGGCGATTCGAATCTACCTCCTGAAATCTGTTTCCTGCAATTCTGCCGTGCTTTCAAATCCTCTTCGTTGCCTTCCCTCAATATATTTGAGGTCGAGAGTTATGATTTATAACTCTGCAGGTTTGTGAATTGCAGTGCCCCTGAGCTCCATTTTTCAACTCGCTTTCTTGGGAGCTGGCCGCAAAAGCGCAGGATTGCTTTAGGCCCTATTTTGGTCCCGGGCGGCAAGCTGAGCCTGTGGTTAATTCTTCTTCCTGATGGGAAAATAGAGTGACCTGTGCCTGTCCCAACACCTAGAGCTAGTGTCTCATTGGTTCCCCCTCTTCCCGTTCATCCTCAGGACAAATTGCAACCTGTACAGAACAGGAGGTTAAAGGTGCTGATTCTCCAAGGAGGGAGATTGCTAGTAAAGTGGCTGGAATGGCGAACCCGAGCACAAGGAGATGAGAAATGAGGTGCGTTTTAGAAACCTTTCCCGATCACACGGTGCACCATCTTATGGGTTTCTCATGCATGTTTTCGAAGTAGGAAGATGCCCTTGAACCTGGAGATTTGGGACCCATGGGATGGGAACCACGCAGTATTACTTTAACGGGTCTGCGTTTGCTCACCCAACCTCACCAAACCTCTCAGCCCCAAGAGTGTCCACCCTTATGTCTCAATCAGCTGTGGGTCTAGATATGGTCAATCCAGATGGCATCACAGCCCCTGAACGAATTTAGTAAGAATTTCTCTATCTTTCACTGTCTTTGTTTCACGGGTTTTTAAAAGTGATTGATTTTTATAAAGGGGTTTAGCTGCTTTTCACTGCTGTGTTTATGCCGCTTTACACCCACTTGACTCACTTACAGAGAGATATCAATACATAGGTTTTAAGATTCTTACTAGTCAGATATATTCTTGGGCGGTGAATAGGGGGTGTTGAGTCCAGTTCACTGAGCAAGGAGTAGGTCGTGTCTATTACATATTGGGTTTATGGAACGGTCTGTGAGCTAATTTGAAACCCTTCTTTTATGCATCACCCCACCTCCCCTTTCCCGTTAAGCAGCCATAGTGTGTTTTCTAAACGTGTGACTCTGTTCTGTTTTGTAATTCAGTTCAAGGGTCGCGGTTTTTACATTCCCTCTATAAGTGATATCTTATGATAAGTGTCTTTTTCTGTGTGACTTATTTCACTTAGAATCGTCGTACCTAAATCCAGTCATCATGCTGCTACTAGCCTTATGACGTTGATTTCATGGCTGAGTGATATTCCATTGTACATAAGGACCACAACTTCTTTATCCATTTTTCTCTTTCCTGGGATATTTAAGGTGTAACGAAGTGGACGTTCTTGTCAACAGAGCAGCCCTAAACTTTGGGGTGCCTGTGTCTTGCTGATTTGTAGTTTTCCCAATTTATACGCCCATGAGTGGAAGTGCCCTATGCTCTCTAAGCTGAGTTTTTTCGATGTTTCAGGACACACCGTACACTTCTCCAGAGTGGCTGTTGGCAATTTACATCCCGCCCATCAGCGTAGCAGGGCTCCCGTTTCTCCATGGCCTGTTCTGCATTTCTGGTTTTGACACTTTATTCAGCATGGCCCTTTTGACCGATGGGAAGCGAGACTTCTTTGTAGCGCTGATTTGCCTTTCCAGGTTGCTTGGTTGGCCAAAAAGGGCGTATGCGTTTTTTCCTGAATATATTCAGGAAAAAACGCATACGCCCTTTTTGGCCAAGGGCATCATTGTCGAGGTTTTGCCGCTTTTCCCGTGCTTTAAAGGCGATTCGAATCTACCTCCTGAAATCTGTTTCCTGCAATTCTGCCTTGCTTTCAAATCCTCTTCGTGGCCTTCCCTCAATATATTTGAGGACGAGAGTTATGATTTATAACTCTGCAGGTTTGTGAATTGCAGTGCCCCTGAGCTCCATTTTTCAACTCGCTTTCTTGGGAGCTGGCCGCAAAAGCGCAGGATTGCTTTAGGCCCTATTTTGGTCCCGGGCGGCAGGCTGAGCCTGTGGTTAATTCTTCTTCCTGATGGGAAAATAGAGTGACCTGTGCCTGTCCCAACACCTAGAGCTAGTGTCTCATTGGTTCCCCCTCTTCCCGTTCATCCTCAGGACAAATTGCAACCTGTACGGAACAGGAGGTTAAAGGTGCTGATTCTCCAAGGAGGGAGATTGCTAGTAAAGCGGCTGGAATGGGGAACCCGAGCACAAGGAGATGAGAAATGAGGTCCCTTTTAGAAACCTTTCCCGATCACACGATGTACCATCTTCTGGGTTTCTCATGCATGTTTTCGATGTAGGAAGATGCCCTTGAATCTGGAGATTTGGGACCCATGGGATGGGTACCACGCAGTATTACTCTAAAGGGTCTGCGTTTGCTCACCCAACCTCACCAAACCTCTCAGCCCCAAGAGTGTCTGTCCACCCTTATGTCTCAATCAGCTGTGGGTCTAGATATGGTCAATCCAGGTGGCATCACAGCCCCTGGACGAATTTAGTAAGAATTTCTCTCTCTTTCACTGTCTTTGTTTCACGGGTTTTTAAAAGTGATTGATTTTTATAAAGGGGTTTAGCTGCTTTTCACTGCTGTGTTTATGCCGCTTTACACCCGCTTGACTCACTTACAAAGTGATATCAATACATAGGTTTTAACATTCTTACTAGTCAGATATATTCTTGGGTGGTGAATAGGGGGTGTTGAGTCCAGTTCACTGAGCAAGGGGTAGGTCGTGTCTATTACATATTGGGTTTATGGAACGGTCTCTGAGCTAATTTGAAACCCTTCTTTTATGCATCACCCCACCTCACCTTTCCCGTTAAGCAGCCATAGTGTGTTTTCTAAACGGGTGACTCTGTTCTGTTTTGTAATTCAGTTCAAGGGTAGCGGTTTTTACATTCCCTCTATAAGTGATATCTTATGATAAGTGTCTTTTTCTGTGTGACTTATTTCACTTAGAATCGTCATACCTAAATCCACTCATCATGCTGCTACTAGCCTTATGACGTTGATTTCATGGCTGAGTGATATTCCATTGTACATAAGGACCACAACTTCTTTATCCATTTTTCTCTTTCCTGGGATATTTAGGGTGTAACGAAGTGGAGGTTCTTGTCAACAGAGCAGCCCTAAACTTTGGGGTGCCTGTGTCTTGCTGATTTTTAGTTTTCCCAATTTATACGCCCATGAGTGGAAGTGCCCTATGCTCTCTAAGCTGAGTTTTTTCGATGTTTCAGGACACACCGTACACTTCTCCAGAGTGGCTGTTGGCAATTTACATCCCGCCCATCAGCGTAGCAAGGCTCCCGTTTCTCCATGGCCTGTCCTGCATTTCTGGTTTTGACACTTTATTCAGCATGGCCCTTTGGACCGATGGGAAGCGAGACTTCTTTGTAGCGCTGATTTGCCTTTCCAGGTTGCTTGGTTGGCCAAAAAGGGCGTATGCGTTTTTTCCTGAATATATTCAGGAAAAAACGCATACGCCCTTTTTGGCCAAGGGCATCATTGTCGAGGTTTTGCCGCTTTTCCCGTGCTTTAAAGGCGATTCGAATCTACCTCCTGAAATCTGTTTCCTGCAATTCTGCCTTGCTTTCAAATCCTCTTCGTTGCCTTCCCTCAATATATTTGAGGACGAGAGTTATGATTTATAACTCTGCAGGTTTGTGAATTGCAGTGCCCCTGAGCTCCATTTTTCAACTCGCTTTCTTGGGAGCTGGCCGCAAAAGCGCAGGATTGCTTTAGGCCCTATTTTGGTCCCGGGCGGCAGGCTGAGCCTGTGGTTAATTCTTCTTCCTGATGGGAAAATAGAGTGACCTGTGCCTGTCCCAACACCTAGAGCTAGTGTCTCATTGGTTCCCCCTCTTCCCGTTCATCCTCAGGACAAATTGCAACCTGTACGGAACAGGAGGTTAAAGGTGCTGATTCTCCAAGGAGGGAGATTGCTAGTAAAGCGGCTGGAATGGGGAACCCGAGCACAAGGAGATGAGAAATGAGGTGCGTTTTAGAAACCTTTCCCGATCACACGGTGTACCATCTTCTGGGTTTCTCATGCATGTTTTCGATGTAGGAAGATGCCCTTGAATCTGGAGATTTGGGACCCATGGGATGGGTACCACGCAGTATTACTCTAAAGGGTCTGCGTTTGCTCACCCAACCTCACCAAACCTCTCAGCCCCAAGAGTGTCCACCCTTATGTCTCAATCAGCTGTGGGTCTAGATATGGTCAATCCAGGTGGCATCACAGCCCCTGAACGAATTTAGTAAGAATTTCTCTCTCTTTCACTGTCTTTGTTTCACGGGTTTTTAAAAGTGATTGATTTTTATAAAGGAGTTTACCTGCTTTTTACTGCTGTGTTTATGCCGCTTTACACCCACTTGACTCACTTACAGAGTGATATCAATACATAGGTTTTAACATTCTTACTAGTCAGATATATTCTTAGGTGGTGAATAGGGGGTGTTGAGTCCAGTTCACTGAGCAAGGAGTATGTCGTGTCTTTTACATATTGGGTTTATGGAATGGTATCTGAGCTAATTTGAAACCCTTCTTTTATGCATCACCCCACCTCACCTTTCCCGTTAAGCAGCCCTAGTGTGTTTTCTAAACGTGTGACTCTGTTCTGTTTTGTAATTCAGTTCAAGGGTAGCGGTTTTTACATTCCCTCTATAAGTGATATCTTATGATAAGTGTCTTTTTCTGTGTGACTTATTTCACTTAGAATCGTCGTACCTAAATCCACTCATCATGCTGCTACTAGCCTTATGACGTTGATTTCATGGCTGAGTGATATTCCGTTGTACATAAGGACCACAACTTCTTTATCCATTTTTCTCTTTCCTGGGATATTTAAGGTGTAACGAAGTGGAGGTTCTTGTCAACAGAGCAGCCCTAAACTTTGGGGTGCCTGTGTCTTGCTGATTCTTATTTTTCCCAATTTATACGCCCATGAGTGGAAGTGCCCTATGCTCTCTAAGCTCAGTTTTTTCGATGTTTCAGGACACACCGTACACTTCTCCAGAGGGGCTGTTGGCAATTTACATCCCGCCCAACAGAGTAGCAAGGCTCCGTTTCTCCATGGCCTCTCCTGCATTTCTGGTTTTGACACTTTATTCAGCATGGCCCTTTTGACCGATGGGAAGCGAGACTTCTTTGTAGCGCTGATTTGCCTTTCCAGGTTGCTTGATTGGCCAAAAAGGGCGTATGCGTTTTTTCCTGAATATATTCAGGAAAAAACGCATACGCCCTTTTTGGCCAAAGGCATCATTGTCGAGGTTTTGCCGCTTTTCCCGTGCTTTAAAGGCGATTCGAATCTACCTCCTGAAATCTGTTTCCTGCAATTCTGCCGTGCTTTCAAATCCTCTTCGTTGCCTTCCCTCAATATATTTGAGGTCGAGAGTTATGATTTATAACTCTGCAGGTTTGTGAATTGCAGTGCCCCTGAGCTCCATTTTTCAACTCGCTTTCTTGGGAGCTGGCCGCAAAAGCGCAGGATTGCTTTAGGCCCTATTTTGGTCCCGGGCGGCAAGCTGAGCCTGTGGTTAATTCTTCTTCCTGATGGGAAAATAGAGTGACCTGTGCCTGTCCCAACACCTAGAGCTAGTGTCTCATTGGTTCCCCCTCTTCCCGTTCATCCTCAGGACAAATTGCAACCTGTACAGAACAGGAGGTTAAAGGTGCTGATTCTCCAAGGAGGGAGATTGCTAGTAAAGTGGCTGGAATGGCGAACCCGAGCACAAGGAGATGAGAAATGAGGTGCGTTTTAGAAACCTTTCCCGATCACACGGTGCACCATCTTATGGGTTTCTCATGCATGTTTTCGAAGTAGGAAGATGCCCTTGAACCTGGAGATTTGGGACCCATGGGATGGGAACCACGCAGTATTACTTTAACGGGTCTGCGTTTGCTCACCCAACCTCACCAAACCTCTCAGCCCCAAGAGTGTCCACCCTTATGTCTCAATCAGCTGTGGGTCTAGATATGGTCAATCCAGATGGCATCACAGCCCCTGAACGAATTTAGTAAGAATTTCTCTATCTTTCACTGTCTTTGTTTCACGGGTTTTTAAAAGTGATTGATTTTTATAAAGGGGTTTAGCTGCTTTTCACTGCTGTGTTTATGCCGCTTTACACCCACTTGACTCACTTACAGAGAGATATCAATACATAGGTTTTAAGATTCTTACTAGTCAGATATATTCTTGGGCGGTGAATAGGGGGTGTTGAGTCCAGTTCACTGAGCAAGGAGTAGGTCGTGTCTATTACATATTGGGTTTATGGAACGGTCTGTGAGCTAATTTGAAACCCTTCTTTTATGCATCACCCCACCTCCCCTTTCCCGTTAAGCAGCCATAGTGTGTTTTCTAAACGTGTGACTCTGTTCTGTTTTGTAATTCAGTTCAAGGGTCGCGGTTTTTACATTCCCTCTATAAGTGATATCTTATGATAAGTGTCTTTTTCTGTGTGACTTATTTCACTTAGAATCGTCGTACCTAAATCCAGTCATCATGCTGCTACTAGCCTTATGACGTTGATTTCATGGCTGAGTGATATTCCATTGTACATAAGGACCACAACTTCTTTATCCATTTTTCTCTTTCCTGGGATATTTAAGGTGTAACGAAGTGGACGTTCTTGTCAACAGAGCAGCCCTAAACTTTGGGGTGCCTGTGTCTTGCTGATTTGTAGTTTTCCCAATTTATACGCCCATGAGTGGAAGTGCCCTATGCTCTCTAAGCTGAGTTTTTTCGATGTTTCAGGACACACCGTACACTTCTCCAGAGTGGCTGTTGGCAATTTACATCCCGCCCATCAGCGTAGCAGGGCTCCCGTTTCTCCATGGCCTGTTCTGCATTTCTGGTTTTGACACTTTATTCAGCATGGCCCTTTTGACCGATGGGAAGCGAGACTTCTTTGTAGCGCTGATTTGCCTTTCCAGGTTGCTTGGTTGGCCAAAAAGGGCGTATGCGTTTTTTCCTGAATATATTCAGGAAAAAACGCATACGCCCTTTTTGGCCAAGGGCATCATTGTCGAGGTTTTGCCGCTTTTCCCGTGCTTTAAAGGCGATTCGAATCTACCTCCTGAAATCTGTTTCCTGCAATTCTGCCTTGCTTTCAAATCCTCTTCGTGGCCTTCCCTCAATATATTTGAGGACGAGAGTTATGATTTATAACTCTGCAGGTTTGTGAATTGCAGTGCCCCTGAGCTCCATTTTTCAACTCGCTTTCTTGGGAGCTGGCCGCAAAAGCGCAGGATTGCTTTAGGCCCTATTTTGGTCCCGGGCGGCAGGCTGAGCCTGTGGTTAATTCTTCTTCCTGATGGGAAAATAGAGTGACCTGTGCCTGTCCCAACACCTAGAGCTAGTGTCTCATTGGTTCCCCCTCTTCCCGTTCATCCTCAGGACAAATTGCAACCTGTACGGAACAGGAGGTTAAAGGTGCTGATTCTCCAAGGAGGGAGATTGCTAGTAAAGCGGCTGGAATGGGGAACCCGAGCACAAGGAGATGAGAAATGAGGTCCCTTTTAGAAACCTTTCCCGATCACACGATGTACCATCTTCTGGGTTTCTCATGCATGTTTTCGATGTAGGAAGATGCCCTTGAATCTGGAGATTTGGGACCCATGGGATGGGTACCACGCAGTATTACTCTAAAGGGTCTGCGTTTGCTCACCCAACCTCACCAAACCTCTCAGCCCCAAGAGTGTCTGTCCACCCTTATGTCTCAATCAGCTGTGGGTCTAGATATGGTCAATCCAGGTGGCATCACAGCCCCTGGACGAATTTAGTAAGAATTTCTCTCTCTTTCACTGTCTTTGTTTCACGGGTTTTTAAAAGTGATTGATTTTTATAAAGGGGTTTAGCTGCTTTTCACTGCTGTGTTTATGCCGCTTTACACCCGCTTGACTCACTTACAAAGTGATATCAATACATAGGTTTTAACATTCTTACTAGTCAGATATATTCTTGGGTGGTGAATAGGGGGTGTTGAGTCCAGTTCACTGAGCAAGGGGTAGGTCGTGTCTATTACATATTGGGTTTATGGAACGGTCTCTGAGCTAATTTGAAACCCTTCTTTTATGCATCACCCCACCTCACCTTTCCCGTTAAGCAGCCATAGTGTGTTTTCTAAACGGGTGACTCTGTTCTGTTTTGTAATTCAGTTCAAGGGTAGCGGTTTTTACATTCCCTCTATAAGTGATATCTTATGATAAGTGTCTTTTTCTGTGTGACTTATTTCACTTAGAATCGTCATACCTAAATCCACTCATCATGCTGCTACTAGCCTTATGACGTTGATTTCATGGCTGAGTGATATTCCATTGTACATAAGGACCACAACTTCTTTATCCATTTTTCTCTTTCCTGGGATATTTAGGGTGTAACGAAGTGGAGGTTCTTGTCAACAGAGCAGCCCTAAACTTTGGGGTGCCTGTGTCTTGCTGATTTTTAGTTTTCCCAATTTATACGCCCATGAGTGGAAGTGCCCTATGCTCTCTAAGCTGAGTTTTTTCGATGTTTCAGGACACACCGTACACTTCTCCAGAGTGGCTGTTGGCAATTTACATCCCGCCCATCAGCGTAGCAAGGCTCCCGTTTCTCCATGGCCTGTCCTGCATTTCTGGTTTTGACACTTTATTCAGCATGGCCCTTTGGACCGATGGGAAGCGAGACTTCTTTGTAGCGCTGATTTGCCTTTCCAGGTTGCTTGGTTGGCCAAAAAGGGCGTATGCGTTTTTTCCTGAATATATTCAGGAAAAAACGCATACGCCCTTTTTGGCCAAGGGCATCATTGTCGAGGTTTTGCCGCTTTTCCCGTGCTTTAAAGGCGATTCGAATCTACCTCCTGAAATCTGTTTCCTGCAATTCTGCCTTGCTTTCAAATCCTCTTCGTTGCCTTCCCTCAATATATTTGAGGACGAGAGTTATGATTTATAACTCTGCAGGTTTGTGAATTGCAGTGCCCCTGAGCTCCATTTTTCAACTCGCTTTCTTGGGAGCTGGCCGCAAAAGCGCAGGATTGCTTTAGGCCCTATTTTGGTCCCGGGCGGCAGGCTGAGCCTGTGGTTAATTCTTCTTCCTGATGGGAAAATAGAGTGACCTGTGCCTGTCCCAACACCTAGAGCTAGTGTCTCATTGGTTCCCCCTCTTCCCGTTCATCCTCAGGACAAATTGCAACCTGTACGGAACAGGAGGTTAAAGGTGCTGATTCTCCAAGGAGGGAGATTGCTAGTAAAGCGGCTGGAATGGGGAACCCGAGCACAAGGAGATGAGAAATGAGGTGCGTTTTAGAAACCTTTCCCGATCACACGGTGTACCATCTTCTGGGTTTCTCATGCATGTTTTCGATGTAGGAAGATGCCCTTGAATCTGGAGATTTGGGACCCATGGGATGGGTACCACGCAGTATTACTCTAAAGGGTCTGCGTTTGCTCACCCAACCTCACCAAACCTCTCAGCCCCAAGAGTGTCCACCCTTATGTCTCAATCAGCTGTGGGTCTAGATATGGTCAATCCAGGTGGCATCACAGCCCCTGAACGAATTTAGTAAGAATTTCTCTCTCTTTCACTGTCTTTGTTTCACGGGTTTTTAAAAGTGATTGATTTTTATAAAGGAGTTTACCTGCTTTTTACTGCTGTGTTTATGCCGCTTTACACCCACTTGACTCACTTACAGAGTGATATCAATACATAGGTTTTAACATTCTTACTAGTCAGATATATTCTTAGGTGGTGAATAGGGGGTGTTGAGTCCAGTTCACTGAGCAAGGAGTATGTCGTGTCTTTTACATATTGGGTTTATGGAATGGTATCTGAGCTAATTTGAAACCCTTCTTTTATGCATCACCCCACCTCACCTTTCCCGTTAAGCAGCCCTAGTGTGTTTTCTAAACGTGTGACTCTGTTCTGTTTTGTAATTCAGTTCAAGGGTAGCGGTTTTTACATTCCCTCTATAAGTGATATCTTATGATAAGTGTCTTTTTCTGTGTGACTTATTTCACTTAGAATCGTCGTACCTAAATCCACTCATCATGCTGCTACTAGCCTTATGACGTTGATTTCATGGCTGAGTGATATTCCGTTGTACATAAGGACCACAACTTCTTTATCCATTTTTCTCTTTCTTGGGATATTTAAGGTGTAACGAAGTGGAGGTTCTTGTCAACAGAGCAGCCCTAAACTTTGGGGTGCCTGTGTCTTGCTGATTCTTATTTTTCCCAATTTATACGCCCATGAGTGGAAGTGCCCTATGCTCTCTAAGCTCAGTTTTTTCGATGTTTCAGGACACACCGTACACTTCTCCAGAGGGGCTGTTGGCAATTTACATCCCGCCCAACAGAGTAGCAAGGCTCCGTTTCTCCATGGCCTCTCCTGCATTTCTGGTTTTGACACTTTATTCAGCATGGCCCTTTTGACCGATGGGAAGCGAGACTTCTTTGTAGCGCTGATTTGCCTTTCCAGGTTGCTTGATTGGCCAAAAAGGGCGTATGCGTTTTTTCCTGAATATATTCAGGAAAAAACGCATACGCCCTTTTTGGCCAAAGGCATCATTGTCGAGGTTTTGCCGCTTTTCCCGTGCTTTAAAGGCGATTCGAATCTACCTCCTGAAATCTGTTTCCTGCAATTCTGCCGTGCTTTCAAATCCTCTTCGTTGCCTTCCCTCAATATATTTGAGGTCGAGAGTTATGATTTATAACTCTGCAGGTTTGTGAATTGCAGTGCCCCTGAGCTCCATTTTTCAACTCGCTTTCTTGGGAGCTGGCCGCAAAAGCGCAGGATTGCTTTAGGCCCTATTTTGGTCCCGGGCGGCAAGCTGAGCCTGTGGTTAATTCTTCTTCCTGATGGGAAAATAGAGTGACCTGTGCCTGTCCCAACACCTAGAGCTAGTGTCTCATTGGTTCCCCCTCTTCCCGTTCATCCTCAGGACAAATTGCAACCTGTACAGAACAGGAGGTTAAAGGTGCTGATTCTCCAAGGAGGGAGATTGCTAGTAAAGCGGCTGGAATGGCGAACCCGAGCACAAGGAGATGAGAAATGAGGTGCGTTTTAGAAACCTTTCCCGATCACACGGTGCACCATCTTATGGGTTTCTCATGCATGTTTTCGAAGTAGGAAGATGCCCTTGAACCTGGAGATTTGGGACCCATGGGATGGGAACCACGCAGTATTACTTTAACGGGTCTGCGTTTGCTCACCCAACCTCACCAAACCTCTCAGCCCCAAGAGTGTCCACCCTTATGTCTCAATCAGCTGTGGGTCTAGATATGGTCAATCCAGATGGCATCACAGCCCCTGAACGAATTTAGTAAGAATTTCTCTATCTTTCACTGTCTTTGTTTCACGGGTTTTTAAAAGTGATTGATTTTTATAAAGGGGTTTAGCTGCTTTTCACTGCTGTGTTTATGCCGCTTTACACCCACTTGACTCACTTACAGAGAGATATCAATACATAGGTTTTAAGATTCTTACTAGTCAGATATATTCTTGGGCGGTGAATAGGGGGTGTTGAGTCCAGTTCACTGAGCAAGGAGTAGGTCGTGTCTATTACATATTGGGTTTATGGAACGGTCTGTGAGCTAATTTGAAACCCTTCTTTTATGCATCACCCCACCTCCCCTTTCCCGTTAAGCAGCCATAGTGTGTTTTCTAAACGTGTGACTCTGTTCTGTTTTGTAATTCAGTTCAAGGGTCGCGGTTTTTACATTCCCTCTATAAGTGATATCTTATGATAAGTGTCTTTTTCTGTGTGACTTATTTCACTTAGAATCGTCGTACCTAAATCCAGTCATCATGCTGCTACTAGCC
Organism: Balaenoptera borealis; assembly: GCF_965194805.1. NCBI lineage: Eukaryota > Metazoa > Chordata > Mammalia > Artiodactyla > Balaenopteridae > Balaenoptera > Balaenoptera borealis. The sequence goes on from NW_028122961.1 coordinate 108,230, forward strand.
TTATGACGTTGATTTCATGGCTGAGTGATATTCCATTGTACATAAGGACCACAACTTCTTTATCCATTTTTCTCTTTCCTGGGATATTTAAGGTGTAACGAAGTGGACGTTCTTGTCAACAGAGCAGCCCTAAACTTTGGGGTGCCTGTGTCTTGCTGATTTGTAGTTTTCCCAATTTATACGCCCATGAGTGGAAGTGCCCTATGCTCTCTAAGCTGAGTTTTTTCGATGTTTCAGGACACACCGTACACTTCTCCAGAGTGGCTGTTGGCAATTTACATCCCGCCCATCAGCGTAGCAGGGCTCCCGTTTCTCCATGGCCTGTTCTGCATTTCTGGTTTTGACACTTTATTCAGCATGGCCCTTTTGACCGATGGGAAGCGAGACTTCTTTGTAGCGCTGATTTGCCTTTCCAGGTTGCTTGGTTGGCCAAAAAGGGCGTATGCGTTTTTTCCTGAATATATTCAGGAAAAAACGCATACGCCCTTTTTGGCCAAGGGCATCATTGTCGAGGTTTTGCCGCTTTTCCCGTGCTTTAAAGGCGATTCGAATCTACCTCCTGAAATCTGTTTCCTGCAATTCTGCCTTGCTTTCAAATCCTCTTCGTGGCCTTCCCTCAATATATTTGAGGACGAGAGTTATGATTTATAACTCTGCAGGTTTGTGAATTGCAGTGCCCCTGAGCTCCATTTTTCAACTCGCTTTCTTGGGAGCTGGCCGCAAAAGCGCAGGATTGCTTTAGGCCCTATTTTGGTCCCGGGCGGCAGGCTGAGCCTGTGGTTAATTCTTCTTCCTGATGGGAAAATAGAGTGACCTGTGCCTGTCCCAACACCTAGAGCTAGTGTCTCATTGGTTCCCCCTCTTCCCGTTCATCCTCAGGACAAATTGCAACCTGTACGGAACAGGAGGTTAAAGGTGCTGATTCTCCAAGGAGGGAGATTGCTAGTAAAGCGGCTGGAATGGGGAACCCGAGCACAAGGAGATGAGAAATGAGGTGCGTTTTAGAAACCTTTCCCGATCACACGATGTACCATCTTCTGGGTTTCTCATGCATGTTTTCGATGTAGGAAGATGCCCTTGAATCTGGAGATTTGGGACCCATGGGATGGGTACCACGCAGTATTACTCTAAAGGGTCTGCGTTTGCTCACCCAACCTCACCAAACCTCTCAGCCCCAAGAGTGTCTGTCCACCCTTATGTCTCAATCAGCTGTGGGTCTAGATATGGTCAATCCAGGTGGCATCACAGCCCCTGGACGAATTTAGTAAGAATTTCTCTCTCTTTCACTGTCTTTGTTTCACGGGTTTTTAAAAGTGATTGATTTTTATAAAGGGGTTTAGCTGCTTTTCACTGCTGTGTTTATGCCGCTTTACACCCGCTTGACTCACTTACAAAGTGATATCAATACATAGGTTTTAACATTCTTACTAGTCAGATATATTCTTGGGTGGTGAATAGGGGGTGTTGAGTCCAGTTCACTGAGCAAGGGGTAGGTCGTGTCTATTACATATTGGGTTTATGGAACGGTCTCTGAGCTAATTTGAAACCCTTCTTTTATGCATCACCCCACCTCACCTTTCCCGTTAAGCAGCCATAGTGTGTTTTCTAAACGGGTGACTCTGTTCTGTTTTGTAATTCAGTTCAAGGGTAGCGGTTTTTACATTCCCTCTATAAGTGATATCTTATGATAAGTGTCTTTTTCTGTGTGACTTATTTCACTTAGAATCGTCATACCTAAATCCACTCATCATGCTGCTACTAGCCTTATGACGTTGATTTCATGGCTGAGTGATATTCCATTGTACATAAGGACCACAACTTCTTTATCCATTTTTCTCTTTCCTGGGATATTTAGGGTGTAACGAAGTGGAGGTTCTTGTCAACAGAGCAGCCCTAAACTTTGGGGTGCCTGTGTCTTGCTGATTTTTAGTTTTCCCAATTTATACGCCCATGAGTGGAAGTGCCCTATGCTCTCTAAGCTGAGTTTTTTCGATGTTTCAGGACACACCGTACACTTCTCCAGAGTGGCTGTTGGCAATTTACATCCCGCCCATCAGCGTAGCAAGGCTCCCGTTTCTCCATGGCCTGTCCTGCATTTCTGGTTTTGACACTTTATTCAGCATGGCCCTTTTGACCGATGGGAAGCGAGACTTCTTTGTAGCGCTGATTTGCCTTTCCAGGTTGCTTGGTTGGCCAAAAAGGGCGTATGCGTTTTTTCCTGAATATATTCAGGAAAAAACGCATACGCCCTTTTTGGCCAAGGGCATCATTGTCGAGGTTTTGCCGCTTTTCCCGTGCTTTAAAGGCGATTCGAATCTACCTCCTGAAATCTGTTTCCTGCAATTCTGCCTTGCTTTCAAATCCTCTTCGTTGCCTTCCCTCAATATATTTGAGGACGAGAGTTATGATTTATAACTCTGCAGGTTTGTGAATTGCAGTGCCCCTGAGCTCCATTTTTCAACTCGCTTTCTTGGGAGCTGGCCGCAAAAGCGCAGGATTGCTTTAGGCCCTATTTTGGTCCCGGGCGGCAGGCTGAGCCTGTGGTTAATTCTTCTTCCTGATGGGAAAATAGAGTGACCTGTGCCTGTCCCAACACCTAGAGCTAGTGTCTCATTGGTTCCCCCTCTTCCCGTTCATCCTCAGGACAAATTGCAACCTGTACGGAACAGGAGGTTAAAGGTGCTGATTCTCCAAGGAGGGAGATTGCTAGTAAAGCGGCTGGAATGGGGAACCCGAGCACAAGGAGATGAGAAATGAGGTGCGTTTTAGAAACCTTTCCCGATCACACGGTGTACCATCTTCTGGGTTTCTCATGCATGTTTTCGATGTAGGAAGATGCCCTTGAATCTGGAGATTTGGGACCCATGGGATGGGTACCACGCAGTATTACTCTAAAGGGTCTGCGTTTGCTCACCCAACCTCACCAAACCTCTCAGCCCCAAGAGTGTCCACCCTTATGTCTCAATCAGCTGTGGGTCTAGATATGGTCAATCCAGGTGGCATCACAGCCCCTGAACGAATTTAGTAAGAATTTCTCTCTCTTTCACTGTCTTTGTTTCACGGGTTTTTAAAAGTGATTGATTTTTATAAAGGAGTTTACCTGCTTTTTACTGCTGTGTTTATGCCGCTTTACACCCACTTGACTCACTTACAGAGTGATATCAATACATAGGTTTTAACATTCTTACTAGTCAGATATATTCTTAGGTGGTGAATAGGGGGTGTTGAGTCCAGTTCACTGAGCAAGGAGTATGTCGTGTCTTTTACATATTGGGTTTATGGAATGGTATCTGAGCTAATTTGAAACCCTTCTTTTATGCATCACCCCACCTCACCTTTCCCGTTAAGCAGCCCTAGTGTGTTTTCTAAACGTGTGACTCTGTTCTGTTTTGTAATTCAGTTCAAGGGTAGCGGTTTTTACATTCCCTCTATAAGTGATATCTTATGATAAGTGTCTTTTTCTGTGTGACTTATTTCACTTAGAATCGTCGTACCTAAATCCACTCATCATGCTGCTACTAGCCTTATGACGTTGATTTCATGGCTGAGTGATATTCCGTTGTACATAAGGACCACAACTTCTTTATCCATTTTTCTCTTTCCTGGGATATTTAAGGTGTAACGAAGTGGAGGTTCTTGTCAACAGAGCAGCCCTAAACTTTGGGGTGCCTGTGTCTTGCTGATTCTTATTTTTCCCAATTTATACGCCCATGAGTGGAAGTGCCCTATGCTCTCTAAGCTCAGTTTTTTCGATGTTTCAGGACACACCGTACACTTCTCCAGAGGGGCTGTTGGCAATTTACATCCCGCCCAACAGAGTAGCAAGGCTCCGTTTCTCCATGGCCTCTCCTGCATTTCTGGTTTTGACACTTTATTCAGCATGGCCCTTTTGACCGATGGGAAGCGAGACTTCTTTGTAGCGCTGATTTGCCTTTCCAGGTTGCTTGATTGGCCAAAAAGGGCGTATGCGTTTTTTCCTGAATATATTCAGGAAAAAACGCATACGCCCTTTTTGGCCAAAGGCATCATTGTCGAGGTTTTGCCGCTTTTCCCGTGCTTTAAAGGCGATTCGAATCTACCTCCTGAAATCTGTTTCCTGCAATTCTGCCGTGCTTTCAAATCCTCTTCGTTGCCTTCCCTCAATATATTTGAGGTCGAGAGTTATGATTTATAACTCTGCAGGTTTGTGAATTGCAGTGCCCCTGAGCTCCATTTTTCAACTCGCTTTCTTGGGAGCTGGCCGCAAAAGCGCAGGATTGCTTTAGGCCCTATTTTGGTCCCGGGCGGCAAGCTGAGCCTGTGGTTAATTCTTCTTCCTGATGGGAAAATAGAGTGACCTGTGCCTGTCCCAACACCTAGAGCTAGTGTCTCATTGGTTCCCCCTCTTCCCGTTCATCCTCAGGACAAATTGCAACCTGTACAGAACAGGAGGTTAAAGGTGCTGATTCTCCAAGGAGGGAGATTGCTAGTAAAGTGGCTGGAATGGCGAACCCGAGCACAAGGAGATGAGAAATGAGGTGCGTTTTAGAAACCTTTCCCGATCACACGGTGCACCATCTTATGGGTTTCTCATGCATGTTTTCGAAGTAGGAAGATGCCCTTGAACCTGGAGATTTGGGACCCATGGGATGGGAACCACGCAGTATTACTTTAACGGGTCTGCGTTTGCTCACCCAACCTCACCAAACCTCTCAGCCCCAAGAGTGTCCACCCTTATGTCTCAATCAGCTGTGGGTCTAGATATGGTCAATCCAGATGGCATCACAGCCCCTGAACGAATTTAGTAAGAATTTCTCTATCTTTCACTGTCTTTGTTTCACGGGTTTTTAAAAGTGATTGATTTTTATAAAGGGGTTTAGCTGCTTTTCACTGCTGTGTTTATGCCGCTTTACACCCACTTGACTCACTTACAGAGAGATATCAATACATAGGTTTTAAGATTCTTACTAGTCAGATATATTCTTGGGCGGTGAATAGGGGGTGTTGAGTCCAGTTCACTGAGCAAGGAGTAGGTCGTGTCTATTACATATTGGGTTTATGGAACGGTCTGTGAGCTAATTTGAAACCCTTCTTTTATGCATCACCCCACCTCCCCTTTCCCGTTAAGCAGCCATAGTGTGTTTTCTAAACGTGTGACTCTGTTCTGTTTTGTAATTCAGTTCAAGGGTCGCGGTTTTTACATTCCCTCTATAAGTGATATCTTATGATAAGTGTCTTTTTCTGTGTGACTTATTTCACTTAGAATCGTCGTACCTAAATCCAGTCATCATGCTGCTACTAGCCTTATGACGTTGATTTCATGGCTGAGTGATATTCCATTGTACATAAGGACCACAACTTCTTTATCCATTTTTCTCTTTCCTGGGATATTTAAGGTGTAACGAAGTGGACGTTCTTGTCAACAGAGCAGCCCTAAACTTTGGGGTGCCTGTGTCTTGCTGATTTGTAGTTTTCCCAATTTATACGCCCATGAGTGGAAGTGCCCTATGCTCTCTAAGCTGAGTTTTTTCGATGTTTCAGGACACACCGTACACTTCTCCAGAGTGGCTGTTGGCAATTTACATCCCGCCCATCAGCGTAGCAGGGCTCCCGTTTCTCCATGGCCTGTCCTGCATTTCTGGGTTTGACACTTTATTCAGCATGGCCGTTTTGACCGATGGGAAGTGAGACTTCTTTGTAGCGCTGATTTGCCTTTCCAGGTTGCTTGGTTGGCCAAAAAGGGCGTATGCGTTTTTTCCTGAATATATTCAGGAAAAAACGCATACGCCCTTTTTGGCCAAGGGCATCATTGTCGAGGTTTTGCCGCTTTTCCCGTGCTTTAAAGGCGATTCGAATCTACCTCCTGAAATCTGTTTCCTGCAATTCTGCCTTGCTTTCAAATCCTCTTCGTGGCCTTCCCTCAATATATTTGAGGACGAGAGTTATGATTTATAACTCTGCAGGTTTGTGAATTGCAGTGCCCCTGAGCTCCATTTTTCAACTCGCTTTCTTGGGAGCTGGCCGCAAAAGCGCAGGATTGCTTTAGGCCCTATTTTGGTCCCGGGCGGCAGGCTGAGCCTGTGGTTAATTCTTCTTCCTGATGGGAAAATAGAGTGACCTGTGCCTGTCCCAACACCTAGAGCTAGTGTCTCATTGGTTCCCCCTCTTCCCGTTCATCCTCAGGACAAATTGCAACCTGTACGGAACAGGAGGTTAAAGGTGCTGATTCTCCAAGGAGGGAGATTGCTAGTAAAGCGGCTGGAATGGGGAACCCGAGCACAAGGAGATGAGAAATGAGGTCCCTTTTAGAAACCTTTCCCGATCACACGATGTACCATCTTCTGGGTTTCTCATGCATGTTTTCGATGTAGGAAGATGCCCTTGAATCTGGAGATTTGGGACCCATGGGATGGGTACCACGCAGTATTACTCTAAAGGGTCTGCGTTTGCTCACCCAACCTCACCAAACCTCTCAGCCCCAAGAGTGTCTGTCCACCCTTATGTCTCAATCAGCTGTGGGTCTAGATATGGTCAATCCAGGTGGCATCACAGCCCCTGGACGAATTTAGTAAGAATTTCTCTCTCTTTCACTGTCTTTGTTTCACGGGTTTTTAAAAGTGATTGATTTTTATAAAGGGGTTTAGCTGCTTTTCACTGCTGTGTTTATGCCGCTTTACACCCGCTTGACTCACTTACAAAGTGATATCAATACATAGGTTTTAACATTCTTACTAGTCAGATATATTCTTGGGTGGTGAATAGGGGGTGTTGAGTCCAGTTCACTGAGCAAGGGGTAGGTCGTGTCTATTACATATTGGGTTTATGGAACGGTCTCTGAGCTAATTTGAAACCCTTCTTTTATGCATCACCCCACCTCACCTTTCCCGTTAAGCAGCCATAGTGTGTTTTCTAAACGGGTGACTCTGTTCTGTTTTGTAATTCAGTTCAAGGGTAGCGGTTTTTACATTCCCTCTATAAGTGATATCTTATGATAAGTGTCTTTTTCTGTGTGACTTATTTCACTTAGAATCGTCATACCTAAATCCACTCATCATGCTGCTACTAGCCTTATGACGTTGATTTCATGGCTGAGTGATATTCCATTGTACATAAGGACCACAACTTCTTTATCCATTTTTCTCTTTCCTGGGATATTTAGGGTGTAACGAAGTGGAGGTTCTTGTCAACAGAGCAGCCCTAAACTTTGGGGTGCCTGTGTCTTGCTGATTTTTAGTTTTCCCAATTTATACGCCCATGAGTGGAAGTGCCCTATGCTCTCTAAGCTGAGTTTTTTCGATGTTTCAGGACACACCGTACACTTCTCCAGAGTGGCTGTTGGCAATTTACATCCCGCCCATCAGCGTAGCAGGGCTCCCGTTTCTCCATGGCCTGTTCTGCATTTCTGGTTTTGACACTTTATTCAGCATGGCCCTTTTGACCGATGGGAAGCGAGACTTCTTTGTAGCGCTGATTTGCCTTTCCAGGTTGCTTGGTTGGCCAAAAAGGGCGTATGCGTTTTTTCCTGAATATATTCAGGAAAAAACGCATACGCCCTTTTTGGCCAAGGGCATCATTGTCGAGGTTTTGCCGCTTTTCCCGTGCTTTAAAGGCGATTCGAATCTACCTCCTGAAATCTGTTTCCTGCAATTCTGCCTTGCTTTCAAATCCTCTTCGTGGCCTTCCCTCAATATATTTGAGGACGAGAGTTATGATTTATAACTCTGCAGGTTTGTGAATTGCAGTGCCCCTGAGCTCCATTTTTCAACTCGCTTTCTTGGGAGCTGGCCGCAAAAGCGCAGGATTGCTTTAGGCCCTATTTTGGTCCCGGGCGGCAGGCTGAGCCTGTGGTTAATTCTTCTTCCTGATGGGAAAATAGAGTGACCTGTGCCTGTCCCAACACCTAGAGCTAGTGTCTCATTGGTTCCCCCTCTTCCCGTTCATCCTCAGGACAAATTGCAACCTGTACGGAACAGGAGGTTAAAGGTGCTGATTCTCCAAGGAGGGAGATTGCTAGTAAAGCGGCTGGAATGGGGAACCCGAGCACAAGGAGATGAGAAATGAGGTCCCTTTTAGAAACCTTTCCCGATCACACGATGTACCATCTTCTGGGTTTCTCATGCATGTTTTCGATGTAGGAAGATGCCCTTGAATCTGGAGATTTGGGACCCATGGGATGGGTACCACGCAGTATTACTCTAAAGGGTCTGCGTTTGCTCACCCAACCTCACCAAACCTCTCAGCCCCAAGAGTGTCTGTCCACCCTTATGTCTCAATCAGCTGTGGGTCTAGATATGGTCAATCCAGGTGGCATCACAGCCCCTGGACGAATTTAGTAAGAATTTCTCTCTCTTTCACTGTCTTTGTTTCACGGGTTTTTAAAAGTGATTGATTTTTATAAAGGGGTTTAGCTGCTTTTCACTGCTGTGTTTATGCCGCTTTACACCCGCTTGACTCACTTACAAAGTGATATCAATACATAGGTTTTAACATTCTTACTAGTCAGATATATTCTTGGGTGGTGAATAGGGGGTGTTGAGTCCAGTTCACTGAGCAAGGGGTAGGTCGTGTCTATTACATATTGGGTTTATGGAACGGTCTCTGAGCTAATTTGAAACCCTTCTTTTATGCATCACCCCACCTCACCTTTCCCGTTAAGCAGCCATAGTGTGTTTTCTAAACGGGTGACTCTGTTCTGTTTTGTAATTCAGTTCAAGGGTAGCGGTTTTTACATTCCCTCTATAAGTGATATCTTATGATAAGTGTCTTTTTCTGTGTGACTTATTTCACTTAGAATCGTCATACCTAAATCCACTCATCATGCTGCTACTAGCCTTATGACGTTGATTTCATGGCTGAGTGATATTCCATTGTACATAAGGACCACAACTTCTTTATCCATTTTTCTCTTTCCTGGGATATTTAGGGTGTAACGAAGTGGAGGTTCTTGTCAACAGAGCAGCCCTAAACTTTGGGGTGCCTGTGTCTTGCTGATTTTTAGTTTTCCCAATTTATACGCCCATGAGTGGAAGTGCCCTATGCTCTCTAAGCTGAGTTTTTTCGATGTTTCAGGACACACCGTACACTTCTCCAGAGTGGCTGTTGGCAATTTACATCCCGCCCATCAGCGTAGCAAGGCTCCCGTTTCTCCATGGCCTGTCCTGCATTTCTGGTTTTGACACTTTATTCAGCATGGCCCTTTTGACCGATGGGAAGCGAGACTTCTTTGTAGCGCTGATTTGCCTTTCCAGGTTGCTTGGTTGGCCAAAAAGGGCGTATGCGTTTTTTCCTGAATATATTCAGGAAAAAACGCATACGCCCTTTTTGGCCAAGGGCATCATTGTCGAGGTTTTGCCGCTTTTCCCGTGCTTTAAAGGCGATTCGAATCTACCTCCTGAAATCTGTTTCCTGCAATTCTGCCTTGCTTTCAAATCCTCTTCGTTGCCTTCCCTCAATATATTTGAGGACGAGAGTTATGATTTATAACTCTGCAGGTTTGTGAATTGCAGTGCCCCTGAGCTCCATTTTTCAACTCGCTTTCTTGGGAGCTGGCCGCAAAAGCGCAGGATTGCTTTAGGCCCTATTTTGGTCCCGGGCGGCAGGCTGAGCCTGTGGTTAATTCTTCTTCCTGATGGGAAAATAGAGTGACCTGTGCCTGTCCCAACACCTAGAGCTAGTGTCTCATTGGTTCCCCCTCTTCCCGTTCATCCTCAGGACAAATTGCAACCTGTACGGAACAGGAGGTTAAAGGTGCTGATTCTCCAAGGAGGGAGATTGCTAGTAAAGCGGCTGGAATGGGGAACCCGAGCACAAGGAGATGAGAAATGAGGTGCGTTTTAGAAACCTTTCCCGATCACACGGTGTACCATCTTCTGGGTTTCTCATGCATGTTTTCGATGTAGGAAGATGCCCTTGAATCTGGAGATTTGGGACCCATGGGATGGGTACCACGCAGTATTACTCTAAAGGGTCTGCGTTTGCTCACCCAACCTCACCAAACCTCTCAGCCCCAAGAGTGTCCACCCTTATGTCTCAATCAGCTGTGGGTCTAGATATGGTCAATCCAGGTGGCATCACAGCCCCTGAACGAATTTAGTAAGAATTTCTCTCTCTTTCACTGTCTTTGTTTCACGGGTTTTTAAAAGTGATTGATTTTTATAAAGGAGTTTACCTGCTTTTTACTGCTGTGTTTATGCCGCTTTACACCCACTTGACTCACTTACAGAGTGATATCAATACATAGGTTTTAACATTCTTACTAGTCAGATATATTCTTAGGTGGTGAATAGGGGGTGTTGAGTCCAGTTCACTGAGCAAGGAGTATGTCGTGTCTTTTACATATTGGGTTTATGGAATGGTATCTGAGCTAATTTGAAACCCTTCTTTTATGCATCACCCCACCTCACCTTTCCCGTTAAGCAGCCCTAGTGTGTTTTCTAAACGTGTGACTCTGTTCTGTTTTGTAATTCAGTTCAAGGGTAGCGGTTTTTACATTCCCTCTATAAGTGATATCTTATGATAAGTGTCTTTTTCTGTGTGACTTATTTCACTTAGAATCGTCGTACCTAAATCCACTCATCATGCTGCTACTAGCCTTATGACGTTGATTTCATGGCTGAGTGATATTCCGTTGTACATAAGGACCACAACTTCTTTATCCATTTTTCTCTTTCTTGGGATATTTAAGGTGTAACGAAGTGGAGGTTCTTGTCAACAGAGCAGCCCTAAACTTTGGGGTGCCTGTGTCTTGCTGATTCTTATTTTTCCCAATTTATACGCCCATGAGTGGAAGTGCCCTATGCTCTCTAAGCTCAGTTTTTTCGATGTTTCAGGACACACCGTACACTTCTCCAGAGGGGCTGTTGGCAATTTACATCCCGCCCAACAGAGTAGCAAGGCTCCGTTTCTCCATGGCCTCTCCTGCATTTCTGGTTTTGACACTTTATTCAGCATGGCCCTTTTGACCGATGGGAAGCGAGACTTCTTTGTAGCGCTGATTTGCCTTTCCAGGTTGCTTGATTGGCCAAAAAGGGCGTATGCGTTTTTTCCTGAATATATTCAGGAAAAAACGCATACGCCCTTTTTGGCCAAAGGCATCATTGTCGAGGTTTTGCCGCTTTTCCCGTGCTTTAAAGGCGATTCGAATCTACCTCCTGAAATCTGTTTCCTGCAATTCTGCCGTGCTTTCAAATCCTCTTCGTTGCCTTCCCTCAATATATTTGAGGTCGAGAGTTATGATTTATAACTCTGCAGGTTTGTGAATTGCAGTGCCCCTGAGCTCCATTTTTCAACTCGCTTTCTTGGGAGCTGGCCGCAAAAGCGCAGGATTGCTTTAGGCCCTATTTTGGTCCCGGGCGGCAAGCTGAGCCTGTGGTTAATTCTTCTTCCTGATGGGAAAATAGAGTGACCTGTGCCTGTCCCAACACCTAGAGCTAGTGTCTCATTGGTTCCCCCTCTTCCCGTTCATCCTCAGGACAAATTGCAACCTGTACAGAACAGGAGGTTAAAGGTGCTGATTCTCCAAGGAGGGAGATTGCTAGTAAAGCGGCTGGAATGGCGAACCCGAGCACAAGGAGATGAGAAATGAGGTGCGTTTTAGAAACCTTTCCCGATCACACGGTGCACCATCTTATGGGTTTCTCATGCATGTTTTCGAAGTAGGAAGATGCCCTTGAACCTGGAGATTTGGGACCCATGGGATGGGAACCACGCAGTATTACTTTAACGGGTCTGCGTTTGCTCACCCAACCTCACCAAACCTCTCAGCCCCAAGAGTGTCCACCCTTATGTCTCAATCAGCTGTGGGTCTAGATATGGTCAATCCAGATGGCATCACAGCCCCTGAACGAATTTAGTAAGAATTTCTCTATCTTTCACTGTCTTTGTTTCACGGGTTTTTAAAAGTGATTGATTTTTATAAAGGGGTTTAGCTGCTTTTCACTGCTGTGTTTATGCCGCTTTACACCCACTTGACTCACTTACAGAGAGATATCAATACATAGGTTTTAAGATTCTTACTAGTCAGATATATTCTTGGGCGGTGAATAGGGGGTGTTGAGTCCAGTTCACTGAGCAAGGAGTAGGTCGTGTCTATTACATATTGGGTTTATGGAACGGTCTGTGAGCTAATTTGAAACCCTTCTTTTATGCATCACCCCACCTCCCCTTTCCCGTTAAGCAGCCATAGTGTGTTTTCTAAACGTGTGACTCTGTTCTGTTTTGTAATTCAGTTCAAGGGTCGCGGTTTTTACATTCCCTCTATAAGTGATATCTTATGATAAGTGTCTTTTTCTGTGTGACTTATTTCACTTAGAATCGTCGTACCTAAATCCAGTCATCATGCTGCTACTAGCCTTATGACGTTGATTTCATGGCTGAGTGATATTCCATTGTACATAAGGACCACAACTTCTTTATCCATTTTTCTCTTTCCTGGGATATTTAAGGTGTAACGAAGTGGACGTTCTTGTCAACAGAGCAGCCCTAAACTTTGGGGTGCCTGTGTCTTGCTGATTTGTAGTTTTCCCAATTTATACGCCCATGAGTGGAAGTGCCCTATGCTCTCTAAGCTGAGTTTTTTCGATGTTTCAGGACACACCGTACACTTCTCCAGAGTGGCTGTTGGCAATTTACATCCCGCCCATCAGCGTAGCAGGGCTCCCGTTTCTCCATGGCCTGTTCTGCATTTCTGGTTTTGACACTTTATTCAGCATGGCCCTTTTGACCGATGGGAAGCGAGACTTCTTTGTAGCGCTGATTTGCCTTTCCAGGTTGCTTGGTTGGCCAAAAAGGGCGTATGCGTTTTTTCCTGAATATATTCAGGAAAAAACGCATACGCCCTTTTTGGCCAAGGGCATCATTGTCGAGGTTTTGCCGCTTTTCCCGTGCTTTAAAGGCGATTCGAATCTACCTCCTGAAATCTGTTTCCTGCAATTCTGCCTTGCTTTCAAATCCTCTTCGTGGCCTTCCCTCAATATATTTGAGGACGAGAGTTATGATTTATAACTCTGCAGGTTTGTGAATTGCAGTGCCCCTGAGCTCCATTTTTCAACTCGCTTTCTTGGGAGCTGGCCGCAAAAGCGCAGGATTGCTTTAGGCCCTATTTTGGTCCCGGGCGGCAGGCTGAGCCTGTGGTTAATTCTTCTTCCTGATGGGAAAATAGAGTGACCTGTGCCTGTCCCAACACCTAGAGCTAGTGTCTCATTGGTTCCCCCTCTTCCCGTTCATCCTCAGGACAAATTGCAACCTGTACGGAACAGGAGGTTAAAGGTGCTGATTCTCCAAGGAGGGAGATTGCTAGTAAAGCGGCTGGAATGGGGAACCCGAGCACAAGGAGATGAGAAATGAGGTCCCTTTTAGAAACCTTTCCCGATCACACGATGTACCATCTTCTGGGTTTCTCATGCATGTTTTCGATGTAGGAAGATGCCCTTGAATCTGGAGATTTGGGACCCATGGGATGGGTACCACGCAGTATTACTCTAAAGGGTCTGCGTTTGCTCACCCAACCTCACCAAACCTCTCAGCCCCAAGAGTGTCTGTCCACCCTTATGTCTCAATCAGCTGTGGGTCTAGATATGGTCAATCCAGGTGGCATCACAGCCCCTGGACGAATTTAGTAAGAATTTCTCTCTCTTTCACTGTCTTTGTTTCACGGGTTTTTAAAAGTGATTGATTTTTATAAAGGGGTTTAGCTGCTTTTCACTGCTGTGTTTATGCCGCTTTACACCCGCTTGACTCACTTACAAAGTGATATCAATACATAGGTTTTAACATTCTTACTAGTCAGATATATTCTTGGGTGGTGAATAGGGGGTGTTGAGTCCAGTTCACTGAGCAAGGGGTAGGTCGTGTCTATTACATATTGGGTTTATGGAACGGTCTCTGAGCTAATTTGAAACCCTTCTTTTATGCATCACCCCACCTCACCTTTCCCGTTAAGCAGCCATAGTGTGTTTTCTAAACGGGTGACTCTGTTCTGTTTTGTAATTCAGTTCAAGGGTAGCGGTTTTTACATTCCCTCTATAAGTGATATCTTATGATAAGTGTCTTTTTCTGTGTGACTTATTTCACTTAGAATCGTCATACCTAAATCCACTCATCATGCTGCTACTAGCCTTATGACGTTGATTTCATGGCTGAGTGATATTCCATTGTACATAAGGACCACAACTTCTTTATCCATTTTTCTCTTTCCTGGGATATTTAGGGTGTAACGAAGTGGAGGTTCTTGTCAACAGAGCAGCCCTAAACTTTGGGGTGCCTGTGTCTTGCTGATTTTTAGTTTTCCCAATTTATACGCCCATGAGTGGAAGTGCCCTATGCTCTCTAAGCTGAGTTTTTTCGATGTTTCAGGACACACCGTACACTTCTCCAGAGTGGCTGTTGGCAATTTACATCCCGCCCATCAGCGTAGCAAGGCTCCCGTTTCTCCATGGCCTGTCCTGCATTTCTGGTTTTGACACTTTATTCAGCATGGCCCTTTTGACCGATGGGAAGCGAGACTTCTTTGTAGCGCTGATTTGCCTTTCCAGGTTGCTTGGTTGGCCAAAAAGGGCGTATGCGTTTTTTCCTGAATATATTCAGGAAAAAACGCATACGCCCTTTTTGGCCAAGGGCATCATTGTCGAGGTTTTGCCGCTTTTCCCGTGCTTTAAAGGCGATTCGAATCTACCTCCTGAAATCTGTTTCCTGCAATTCTGCCTTGCTTTCAAATCCTCTTCGTTGCCTTCCCTCAATATATTTGAGGACGAGAGTTATGATTTATAACTCTGCAGGTTTGTGAATTGCAGTGCCCCTGAGCTCCATTTTTCAACTCGCTTTCTTGGGAGCTGGCCGCAAAAGCGCAGGATTGCTTTAGGCCCTATTTTGGTCCCGGGCGGCAGGCTGAGCCTGTGGTTAATTCTTCTTCCTGATGGGAAAATAGAGTGACCTGTGCCTGTCCCAACACCTAGAGCTAGTGTCTCATTGGTTCCCCCTCTTCCCGTTCATCCTCAGGACAAATTGCAACCTGTACGGAACAGGAGGTTAAAGGTGCTGATTCTCCAAGGAGGGAGATTGCTAGTAAAGCGGCTGGAATGGGGAACCCGAGCACAAGGAGATGAGAAATGAGGTGCGTTTTAGAAACCTTTCCCGATCACACGGTGTACCATCTTCTGGGTTTCTCATGCATGTTTTCGATGTAGGAAGATGCCCTTGAATCTGGAGATTTGGGACCCATGGGATGGGTACCACGCAGTATTACTCTAAAGGGTCTGCGTTTGCTCACCCAACCTCACCAAACCTCTCAGCCCCAAGAGTGTCCACCCTTATGTCTCAATCAGCTGTGGGTCTAGATATGGTCAATCCAGGTGGCATCACAGCCCCTGAACGAATTTAGTAAGAATTTCTCTCTCTTTCACTGTCTTTGTTTCACGGGTTTTTAAAAGTGATTGATTTTTATAAAGGAGTTTACCTGCTTTTTACTGCTGTGTTTATGCCGCTTTACACCCACTTGACTCACTTACAGAGTGATATCAATACATAGGTTTTAACATTCTTACTAGTCAGATATATTCTTAGGTGGTGAATAGGGGGTGTTGAGTCCAGTTCACTGAGCAAGGAGTATGTCGTGTCTTTTACATATTGGGTTTATGGAATGGTATCTGAGCTAATTTGAAACCCTTCTTTTATGCATCACCCCACCTCACCTTTCCCGTTAAGCAGCCCTAGTGTGTTTTCTAAACGTGTGACTCTGTTCTGTTTTGTAATTCAGTTCAAGGGTAGCGGTTTTTACATTCCCTCTATAAGTGATATCTTATGATAAGTGTCTTTTTCTGTGTGACTTATTTCACTTAGAATCGTCGTACCTAAATCCACTCATCATGCTGCTACTAGCCTTATGACGTTGATTTCATGGCTGAGTGATATTCCGTTGTACATAAGGACCACAACTTCTTTATCCATTTTTCTCTTTCCTGGGATATTTAAGGTGTAACGAAGTGGAGGTTCTTGTCAACAGAGCAGCCCTAAACTTTGGGGTGCCTGTGTCTTGCTGATTCTTATTTTTCCCAATTTATACGCCCATGAGTGGAAGTGCCCTATGCTCTCTAAGCTCAGTTTTTTCGATGTTTCAGGACACACCGTACACTTCTCCAGAGGGGCTGTTGGCAATTTACATCCCGCCCAACAGAGTAGCAAGGCTCCGTTTCTCCATGGCCTCTCCTGCATTTCTGGTTTTGACACTTTATTCAGCATGGCCCTTTTGACCGATGGGAAGCGAGACTTCTTTGTAGCGCTGATTTGCCTTTCCAGGTTGCTTGATTGGCCAAAAAGGGCGTATGCGTTTTTTCCTGAATATATTCAGGAAAAAACGCATACGCCCTTTTTGGCCAAAGTCATCATTGTCGAGGTTTTGCCGCTTTTCCCGTGCTTTAAAGGCGATTCGAATCTACCTCCTGAAATCTGTTTCCTGCAATTCTGCCGTGCTTTCAAATCCTCTTCGTTGCCTTCCCTCAATATATTTGAGGTCGAGAGTTATGATTTATAACTCTGCAGGTTTGTGAATTGCAGTGCCCCTGAGCTCCATTTTTCAACTCGCTTTCTTGGGAGCTGGCCGCAAAAGCGCAGGATTGCTTTAGGCCCTATTTTGGTCCCGGGCGGCAAGCTGAGCCTGTGGTTAATTCTTCTTCCTGATGGGAAAATAGAGTGACCTGTGCCTGTCCCAACACCTAGAGCTAGTGTCTCATTGGTTCCCCCTCTTCCCGTTCATCCTCAGGACAAATTGCAACCTGTACAGAACAGGAGGTTAAAGGTGCTGATTCTCCAAGGAGGGAGATTGCTAGTAAAGTGGCTGGAATGGCGAACCCGAGCACAAGGAGATGAGAAATGAGGTGCGTTTTAGAAACCTTTCCCGATCACACGGTGCACCATCTTATGGGTTTCTCATGCATGTTTTCGAAGTAGGAAGATGCCCTTGAACCTGGAGATTTGGGACCCATGGGATGGGAACCACGCAGTATTACTTTAACGGGTCTGCGTTTGCTCACCCAACCTCACCAAACCTCTCAGCCCCAAGAGTGTCCACCCTTATGTCTCAATCAGCTGTGGGTCTAGATATGGTCAATCCAGATGGCATCACAGCCCCTGAACGAATTTAGTAAGAATTTCTCTATCTTTCACTGTCTTTGTTTCACGGGTTTTTAAAAGTGATTGATTTTTATAAAGGGGTTTAGCTGCTTTTCACTGCTGTGTTTATGCCGCTTTACACCCACTTGACTCACTTACAGAGAGATATCAATACATAGGTTTTAAGATTCTTACTAGTCAGATATATTCTTGGGCGGTGAATAGGGGGTGTTGAGTCCAGTTCACTGAGCAAGGAGTAGGTCGTGTCTATTACATATTGGGTTTATGGAACGGTCTGTGAGCTAATTTGAAACCCTTCTTTTATGCATCACCCCACCTCCCCTTTCCCGTTAAGCAGCCATAGTGTGTTTTCTAAACGTGTGACTCTGTTCTGTTTTGTAATTCAGTTCAAGGGTCGCGGTTTTTACATTCCCTCTATAAGTGATATCTTATGATAAGTGTCTTTTTCTGTGTGACTTATTTCACTTAGAATCGTCGTACCTAAATCCAGTCATCATGCTGCTACTAGCCTTATGACGTTGATTTCATGGCTGAGTGATATTCCATTGTACATAAGGACCACAACTTCTTTATCCATTTTTCTCTTTCCTGGGATATTTAAGGTGTAACGAAGTGGACGTTCTTGTCAACAGAGCAGCCCTAAACTTTGGGGTGCCTGTGTCTTGCTGATTTGTAGTTTTCCCAATTTATACGCCCATGAGTGGAAGTGCCCTATGCTCTCTAAGCTGAGTTTTTTCGATGTTTCAGGACACACCGTACACTTCTCCAGAGTGGCTGTTGGCAATTTACATCCCGCCCATCAGCGTAGCAGGGCTCCCGTTTCTCCATGGCCTGTCCTGCATTTCTGGGTTTGACACTTTATTCAGCATGGCCGTTTTGACCGATGGGAAGTGAGACTTCTTTGTAGCGCTGATTTGCCTTTCCAGGTTGCTTGGTTGGCCAAAAAGGGCGTATGCGTTTTTTCCTGAATATATTCAGGAAAAAACGCATACGCCCTTTTTGGCCAAGGGCATCATTGTCGAGGTTTTGCCGCTTTTCCCGTGCTTTAAAGGCGATTCGAATCTACCTCCTGAAATCTGTTTCCTGCAATTCTGCCTTGCTTTCAAATCCTCTTCGTGGCCTTCCCTCAATATATTTGAGGACGAGAGTTATGATTTATAACTCTGCAGGTTTGTGAATTGCAGTGCCCCTGAGCTCCATTTTTCAACTCGCTTTCTTGGGAGCTGGCCGCAAAAGCGCAGGATTGCTTTAGGCCCTATTTTGGTCCCGGGCGGCAGGCTGAGCCTGTGGTTAATTCTTCTTCCTGATGGGAAAATAGAGTGACCTGTGCCTGTCCCAACACCTAGAGCTAGTGTCTCATTGGTTCCCCCTCTTCCCGTTCATCCTCAGGACAAATTGCAACCTGTACGGAACAGGAGGTTAAAGGTGCTGATTCTCCAAGGAGGGAGATTGCTAGTAAAGCGGCTGGAATGGGGAACCCGAGCACAAGGAGATGAGAAATGAGGTCCCTTTTAGAAACCTTTCCCGATCACACGATGTACCATCTTCTGGGTTTCTCATGCATGTTTTCGATGTAGGAAGATGCCCTTGAATCTGGAGATTTGGGACCCATGGGATGGGTACCACGCAGTATTACTCTAAAGGGTCTGCGTTTGCTCACCCAACCTCACCAAACCTCTCAGCCCCAAGAGTGTCTGTCCACCCTTATGTCTCAATCAGCTGTGGGTCTAGATATGGTCAATCCAGGTGGCATCACAGCCCCTGGACGAATTTAGTAAGAATTTCTCTCTCTTTCACTGTCTTTGTTTCACGGGTTTTTAAAAGTGATTGATTTTTATAAAGGGGTTTAGCTGCTTTTCACTGCTGTGTTTATGCCGCTTTACACCCGCTTGACTCACTTACAAAGTGATATCAATACATAGGTTTTAACATTCTTACTAGTCAGATATATTCTTGGGTGGTGAATAGGGGGTGTTGAGTCCAGTTCACTGAGCAAGGGGTAGGTCGTGTCTATTACATATTGGGTTTATGGAACGGTCTCTGAGCTAATTTGAAACCCTTCTTTTATGCATCACCCCACCTCACCTTTCCCGTTAAGCAGCCATAGTGTGTTTTCTAAACGGGTGACTCTGTTCTGTTTTGTAATTCAGTTCAAGGGTAGCGGTTTTTACATTCCCTCTATAAGTGATATCTTATGATAAGTGTCTTTTTCTGTGTGACTTATTTCACTTAGAATCGTCATACCTAAATCCACTCATCATGCTGCTACTAGCCTTATGACGTTGATTTCATGGCTGAGTGATATTCCATTGTACATAAGGACCACAACTTCTTTATCCATTTTTCTCTTTCCTGGGATATTTAGGGTGTAACGAAGTGGAGGTTCTTGTCAACAGAGCAGCCCTAAACTTTGGGGTGCCTGTGTCTTGCTGATTTTTAGTTTTCCTAATTTATACGCCCATGAGTGGAAGTGCCCTATGCTCTCTAAGCTGAGTTTTTTCGATGTTTCAGGACACACCGTACACTTCTCCAGAGTGGCTGTTGGCAATTTACATCCCGCCCATCAGCGTAGCAAGGCTCCCGTTTCTCCATGGCCTGTCCTGCATTTCTGGTTTTGACACTTTATTCAGCATGGCCCTTTTGACCGATGGGAAGCGAGACTTCTTTGTAGCGCTGATTTGCCTTTCCAGGTTGCTTGGTTGGCCAAAAAGGGCGTATGCGTTTTTTCCTGAATATATTCAGGAAAAAACGCATACGCCCTTTTTGGCCAAGGGCATCATTGTCGAGGTTTTGCCGCTTTTCCCGTGCTTTAAAGGCGATTCGAATCTACCTCCTGAAATCTGTTTCCTGCAATTCTGCCTTGCTTTCAAATCCTCTTCGTGGCCTTCCCTCAATATATTTGAGGACGAGAGTTATGATTTATAACTCTGCAGGTTTGTGAATTGCAGTGCCCCTGAGCTCCATTTTTCAACTCGCTTTCTTGGGAGCTGGCCGCAAAAGCGCAGGATTGCTTTAGGCCCTATTTTGGTCCCGGGCGGCAGGCTGAGCCTGTGGTTAATTCTTCTTCCTGATGGGAAAATAGAGTGACCTGTGCCTGTCCCAACACCTAGAGCTAGTGTCTCATTGGTTCCCCCTCTTCCCGTTCATCCTCAGGACAAATTGCAACCTGTACGGAACAGGAGGTTAAAGGTGCTGATTCTCCAAGGAGGGAGATTGCTAGTAAAGCGGCTGGAATGGGGAACCCGAGCACAAGGAGATGAGAAATGAGGTCCCTTTTAGAAACCTTTCCCGATCACACGATGTACCATCTTCTGGGTTTCTCATGCATGTTTTCGATGTAGGAAGATGCCCTTGAATCTGGAGATTTGGGACCCATGGGATGGGTACCACGCAGTATTACTCTAAAGGGTCTGCGTTTGCTCACCCAACCTCACCAAACCTCTCAGCCCCAAGAGTGTCTGTCCACCCTTATGTCTCAATCAGCTGTGGGTCTAGATATGGTCAATCCAGGTGGCATCACAGCCCCTGGACGAATTTAGTAAGAATTTCTCTCTCTTTCACTGTCTTTGTTTCACGGGTTTTTAAAAGTGATTGATTTTTATAAAGGGGTTTAGCTGCTTTTCACTGCTGTGTTTATGCCGCTTTACACCCGCTTGACTCACTTACAAAGTGATATCAATACATAGGTTTTAACATTCTTACTAGTCAGATATATTCTTGGGTGGTGAATAGGGGGTGTTGAGTCCAGTTCACTGAGCAAGGGGTAGGTCGTGTCTATTACATATTGGGTTTATGGAACGGTCTCTGAGCTAATTTGAAACCCTTCTTTTATGCATCACCCCACCTCACCTTTCCCGTTAAGCAGCCATAGTGTGTTTTCTAAACGGGTGACTCTGTTCTGTTTTGTAATTCAGTTCAAGGGTAGCGGTTTTTACATTCCCTCTATAAGTGATATCTTATGATAAGTGTCTTTTTCTGTGTGACTTATTTCACTTAGAATCGTCATACCTAAATCCACTCATCATGCTGCTACTAGCCTTATGACGTTGATTTCATGGCTGAGTGATATTCCATTGTACATAAGGACCACAACTTCTTTATCCATTTTTCTCTTTCCTGGGATATTTAGGGTGTAACGAAGTGGAGGTTCTTGTCAACAGAGCAGCCCTAAACTTTGGGGTGCCTGTGTCTTGCTGATTTGTAGTTTTCCCAATTTATACGCCCATGAGTGGAAGTGCCCTATGCTCTCTAAGCTGAGTTTTTTCGATGTTTCAGGACACACCGTACACTTCTCCAGAGTGGCTGTTGGCAATTTACATCCCGCCCATCAGCGTAGCAAGGCTCCCGTTTCTCCATGGCCTGTCCTGCATTTCTGGTTTTGACACTTTATTCAGCATGGCCCTTTTGACCGATGGGAAGCGAGACTTCTTTGTAGCGCTGATTTGCCTTTCCAGGTTGCTTGGTTGGCCAAAAAGGGCGTATGCGTTTTTTCCTGAATATATTCAGGAAAAAACGCATACGCCCTTTTTGGCCAAGGGCATCATTGTCGAGGTTTTGCCGCTTTTCCCGTGCTTTAAAGGCGATTCGAATCTACCTCCTGAAATCTGTTTCCTGCAATTCTGCCTTGCTTTCAAATCCTCTTCGTTGCCTTCCCTCAATATATTTGAGGACGAGAGTTATGATTTATAACTCTGCAGGTTTGTGAATTGCAGTGCCCCTGAGCTCCATTTTTCAACTCGCTTTCTTGGGAGCTGGCCGCAAAAGCGCAGGATTGCTTTAGGCCCTATTTTGGTCCCGGGCGGCAGGCTGAGCCTGTGGTTAATTCTTCTTCCTGATGGGAAAATAGAGTGACCTGTGCCTGTCCCAACACCTAGAGCTAGTGTCTCATTGGTTCCCCCTCTTCCCGTTCATCCTCAGGACAAATTGCAACCTGTACGGAACAGGAGGTTAAAGGTGCTGATTCTCCAAGGAGGGAGATTGCTAGTAAAGCGGCTGGAATGGGGAACCCGAGCACAAGGAGATGAGAAATGAGGTGCGTTTTAGAAACCTTTCCCGATCACACGGTGTACCATCTTCTGGGTTTCTCATGCATGTTTTCGATGTAGGAAGATGCCCTTGAATCTGGAGATTTGGGACCCATGGGATGGGTACCACGCAGTATTACTCTAAAGGGTCTGCGTTTGCTCACCCAACCTCACCAAACCTCTCAGCCCCAAGAGTGTCCACCCTTATGTCTCAATCAGCTGTGGGTCTAGATATGGTCAATCCAGGTGGCATCACAGCCCCTGAACGAATTTAGTAAGAATTTCTCTCTCTTTCACTGTCTTTGTTTCACGGGTTTTTAAAAGTGATTGATTTTTATAAAGGAGTTTACCTGCTTTTTACTGCTGTGTTTATGCCGCTTTACACCCACTTGACTCACTTACAGAGTGATATCAATACATAGGTTTTAACATTCTTACTAGTCAGATATATTCTTAGGTGGTGAATAGGGGGTGTTGAGTCCAGTTCACTGAGCAAGGAGTATGTCGTGTCTTTTACATATTGGGTTTATGGAATGGTATCTGAGCTAATTTGAAACCCTTCTTTTATGCATCACCCCACCTCACCTTTCCCGTTAAGCAGCCCTAGTGTGTTTTCTAAACGTGTGACTCTGTTCTGTTTTGTAATTCAGTTCAAGGGTAGCGGTTTTTACATTCCCTCTATAAGTGATATCTTATGATAAGTGTCTTTTTCTGTGTGACTTATTTCACTTAGAATCGTCGTACCTAAATCCACTCATCATGCTGCTACTAGCCTTATGACGTTGATTTCATGGCTGAGTGATATTCCGTTGTACATAAGGACCACAACTTCTTTATCCATTTTTCTCTTTCCTGGGATATTTAAGGTGTAACGAAGTGGAGGTTCTTGTCAACAGAGCAGCCCTAAACTTTGGGGTGCCTGTGTCTTGCTGATTCTTATTTTTCCCAATTTATACGCCCATGAGTGGAAGTGCCCTATGCTCTCTAAGCTCAGTTTTTTCGATGTTTCAGGACACACCGTACACTTCTCCAGAGGGGCTGTTGGCAATTTACATCCCGCCCAACAGAGTAGCAAGGCTCCGTTTCTCCATGGCCTCTCCTGCATTTCTGGTTTTGACACTTTATTCAGCATGGCCCTTTTGACCGATGGGAAGCGAGACTTCTTTGTAGCGCTGATTTGCCTTTCCAGGTTGCTTGATTGGCCAAAAAGGGCGTATGCGTTTTTTCCTGAATATATTCAGGAAAAAACGCATACGCCCTTTTTGGCCAAAGGCATCATTGTCGAGGTTTTGCCGCTTTTCCCGTGCTTTAAAGGCGATTCGAATCTACCTCCTGAAATCTGTTTCCTGCAATTCTGCCGTGCTTTCAAATCCTCTTCGTTGCCTTCCCTCAATATATTTGAGGTCGAGAGTTATGATTTATAACTCTGCAGGTTTGTGAATTGCAGTGCCCCTGAGCTCCATTTTTCAACTCGCTTTCTTGGGAGCTGGCCGCAAAAGCGCAGGATTGCTTTAGGCCCTATTTTGGTCCCGGGCGGCAAGCTGAGCCTGTGGTTAATTCTTCTTCCTGATGGGAAAATAGAGTGACCTGTGCCTGTCCCAACACCTAGAGCTAGTGTCTCATTGGTTCCCCCTCTTCCCGTTCATCCTCAGGACAAATTGCAACCTGTACAGAACAGGAGGTTAAAGGTGCTGATTCTCCAAGGAGGGAGATTGCTAGTAAAGTGGCTGGAATGGCGAACCCGAGCACAAGGAGATGAGAAATGAGGTGCGTTTTAGAAACCTTTCCCGATCACACGGTGCACCATCTTATGGGTTTCTCATGCATGTTTTCGAAGTAGGAAGATGCCCTTGAACCTGGAGATTTGGGACCCATGGGATGGGAACCACGCAGTATTACTTTAACGGGTCTGCGTTTGCTCACCCAACCTCACCAAACCTCTCAGCCCCAAGAGTGTCCACCCTTATGTCTCAATCAGCTGTGGGTCTAGATATGGTCAATCCAGATGGCATCACAGCCCCTGAACGAATTTAGTAAGAATTTCTCTATCTTTCACTGTCTTTGTTTCACGGGTTTTTAAAAGTGATTGATTTTTATAAAGGGGTTTAGCTGCTTTTCACTGCTGTGTTTATGCCGCTTTACACCCACTTGACTCACTTACAGAGAGATATCAATACATAGGTTTTAAGATTCTTACTAGTCAGATATATTCTTGGGCGGTGAATAGGGGGTGTTGAGTCCAGTTCACTGAGCAAGGAGTAGGTCGTGTCTATTACATATTGGGTTTATGGAACGGTCTGTGAGCTAATTTGAAACCCTTCTTTTATGCATCACCCCACCTCCCCTTTCCCGTTAAGCAGCCATAGTGTGTTTTCTAAACGTGTGACTCTGTTCTGTTTTGTAATTCAGTTCAAGGGTCGCGGTTTTTACATTCCCTCTATAAGTGATATCTTATGATAAGTGTCTTTTTCTGTGTGACTTATTTCACTTAGAATCGTCGTACCTAAATCCAGTCATCATGCTGCTACTAGCCTTATGACGTTGATTTCATGGCTGAGTGATATTCCATTGTACATAAGGACCACAACTTCTTTATCCATTTTTCTCTTTCCTGGGATATTTAAGGTGTAACGAAGTGGACGTTCTTGTCAACAGAGCAGCCCTAAACTTTGGGGTGCCTGTGTCTTGCTGATTTGTAGTTTTCCCAATTTATACGCCCATGAGTGGAAGTGCCCTATGCTCTCTAAGCTGAGTTTTTTCGATGTTTCAGGACACACCGTACACTTCTCCAGAGTGGCTGTTGGCAATTTACATCCCGCCCATCAGCGTAGCAGGGCTCCCGTTTCTCCATGGCCTGTTCTGCATTTCTGGTTTTGACACTTTATTCAGCATGGCCCTTTTGACCGATGGGAAGTGAGACTTCTTTGTAGCGCTGATTTGCCTTTCCAGGTTGCTTGGTTGGCCAAAAAGGGCGTATGCGTTTTTTCCTGAATATATTCAGGAAAAAACGCATACGCCCTTTTTGGCCAAGGGCATCATTGTCGAGGTTTTGCCGCTTTTCCCGTGCTTTAAAGGCGATTCGAATCTACCTCCTGAAATCTGTTTCCTGCAATTCTGCCTTGCTTTCAAATCCTCTTCGTGGCCTTCCCTCAATATATTTGAGGACGAGAGTTATGATTTATAACTCTGCAGGTTTGTGAATTGCAGTGCCCCTGAGCTCCATTTTTCAACTCGCTTTCTTGGGAGCTGGCCGCAAAAGCGCAGGATTGCTTTAGGCCCTATTTTGGTCCCGGGCGGCAGGCTGAGCCTGTGGTTAATTCTTCTTCCTGATGGGAAAATAGAGTGACCTGTGCCTGTCCCAACACCTAGAGCTAGTGTCTCATTGGTTCCCCCTCTTCCCGTTCATCCTCAGGACAAATTGCAACCTGTACGGAACAGGAGGTTAAAGGTGCTGATTCTCCAAGGAGGGAGATTGCTAGTAAAGCGGCTGGAATGGGGAACCCGAGCACAAGGAGATGAGAAATGAGGTCCCTTTTAGAAACCTTTCCCGATCACACGATGTACCATCTTCTGGGTTTCTCATGCATGTTTTCGATGTAGGAAGATGCCCTTGAATCTGGAGATTTGGGACCCATGGGATGGGTACCACGCAGTATTACTCTAAAGGGTCTGCGTTTGCTCACCCAACCTCACCAAACCTCTCAGCCCCAAGAGTGTCTGTCCACCCTTATGTCTCAATCAGCTGTGGGTCTAGATATGGTCAATCCAGGTGGCATCACAGCCCCTGGACGAATTTAGTAAGAATTTCTCTCTCTTTCACTGTCTTTGTTTCACGGGTTTTTAAAAGTGATTGATTTTTATAAAGGGGTTTAGCTGCTTTTCACTGCTGTGTTTATGCCGCTTTACACCCGCTTGACTCACTTACAAAGTGATATCAATACATAGGTTTTAACATTCTTACTAGTCAGATATATTCTTGGGTGGTGAATAGGGGGTGTTGAGTCCAGTTCACTGAGCAAGGGGTAGGTCGTGTCTATTACATATTGGGTTTATGGAACGGTCTCTGAGCTAATTTGAAACCCTTCTTTTATGCATCACCCCACCTCACCTTTCCCGTTAAGCAGCCATAGTGTGTTTTCTAAACGGGTGACTCTGTTCTGTTTTGTAATTCAGTTCAAGGGTAGCGGTTTTTACATTCCCTCTATAAGTGATATCTTATGATAAGTGTCTTTTTCTGTGTGACTTATTTCACTTAGAATCGTCATACCTAAATCCACTCATCATGCTGCTACTAGCCTTATGACGTTGATTTCATGGCTGAGTGATATTCCATTGTACATAAGGACCACAACTTCTTTATCCATTTTTCTCTTTCCTGGGATATTTAGGGTGTAACGAAGTGGAGGTTCTTGTCAACAGAGCAGCCCTAAACTTTGGGGTGCCTGTGTCTTGCTGATTTTTAGTTTTCCCAATTTATACGCCCATGAGTGGAAGTGCCCTATGCTCTCTAAGCTGAGTTTTTTCGATGTTTCAGGACACACCGTACACTTCTCCAGAGTGGCTGTTGGCAATTTACATCCCGCCCATCAGCGTAGCAAGGCTCCCGTTTCTCCATGGCCTGTCCTGCATTTCTGGTTTTGACACTTTATTCAGCATGGCCCTTTTGACCGATGGGAAGCGAGACTTCTTTGTAGCGCTGATTTGCCTTTCCAGGTTGCTTGGTTGGCCAAAAAGGGCGTATGCGTTTTTTCCTGAATATATTCAGGAAAAAACGCATACGCCCTTTTTGGCCAAGGGCATCATTGTCGAGGTTTTGCCGCTTTTCCCGTGCTTTAAAGGCGATTCGAATCTACCTCCTGAAATCTGTTTCCTGCAATTCTGCCTTGCTTTCAAATCCTCTTCGTTGCCTTCCCTCAATATATTTGAGGACGAGAGTTATGATTTATAACTCTGCAGGTTTGTGAATTGCAGTGCCCCTGAGCTCCATTTTTCAACTCGCTTTCTTGGGAGCTGGCCGCAAAAGCGCAGGATTGCTTTAGGCCCTATTTTGGTCCCGGGCGGCAGGCTGAGCCTGTGGTTAATTCTTCTTCCTGATGGGAAAATAGAGTGACCTGTGCCTGTCCCAACACCTAGAGCTAGTGTCTCATTGGTTCCCCCTCTTCCCGTTCATCCTCAGGACAAATTGCAACCTGTACGGAACAGGAGGTTAAAGGTGCTGATTCTCCAAGGAGGGAGATTGCTAGTAAAGCGGCTGGAATGGGGAACCCGAGCACAAGGAGATGAGAAATGAGGTGCGTTTTAGAAACCTTTCCCGATCACACGGTGTACCATCTTCTGGGTTTCTCATGCATGTTTTCGATGTAGGAAGATGCCCTTGAATCTGGAGATTTGGGACCCATGGGATGGGTACCACGCAGTATTACTCTAAAGGGTCTGCGTTTGCTCACCCAACCTCACCAAACCTCTCAGCCCCAAGAGTGTCCACCCTTATGTCTCAATCAGCTGTGGGTCTAGATATGGTCAATCCAGGTGGCATCACAGCCCCTGAACGAATTTAGTAAGAATTTCTCTCTCTTTCACTGTCTTTGTTTCACGGGTTTTTAAAAGTGATTGATTTTTATAAAGGAGTTTACCTGCTTTTTACTGCTGTGTTTATGCCGCTTTACACCCACTTGACTCACTTACAGAGTGATATCAATACATAGGTTTTAACATTCTTACTAGTCAGATATATTCTTAGGTGGTGAATAGGGGGTGTTGAGTCCAGTTCACTGAGCAAGGAGTATGTCGTGTCTTTTACATATTGGGTTTATGGAATGGTATCTGAGCTAATTTGAAACCCTTCTTTTATGCATCACCCCACCTCACCTTTCCCGTTAAGCAGCCCTAGTGTGTTTTCTAAACGTGTGACTCTGTTCTGTTTTGTAATTCAGTTCAAGGGTAGCGGTTTTTACATTCCCTCTATAAGTGATATCTTATGATAAGTGTCTTTTTCTGTGTGACTTATTTCACTTAGAATCGTCGTACCTAAATCCACTCATCATGCTGCTACTAGCCTTATGACGTTGATTTCATGGCTGAGTGATATTCCGTTGTACATAAGGACCACAACTTCTTTATCCATTTTTCTCTTTCCTGGGATATTTAAGGTGTAACGAAGTGGAGGTTCTTGTCAACAGAGCAGCCCTAAACTTTGGGGTGCCTGTGTCTTGCTGATTCTTATTTTTCCCAATTTATACGCCCATGAGTGGAAGTGCCCTATGCTCTCTAAGCTCAGTTTTTTCGATGTTTCAGGACACACCGTACACTTCTCCAGAGGGGCTGTTGGCAATTTACATCCCGCCCAACAGAGTAGCAAGGCTCCGTTTCTCCATGGCCTCTCCTGCATTTCTGGTTTTGACACTTTATTCAGCATGGCCCTTTTGACCGATGGGAAGCGAGACTTCTTTGTAGCGCTGATTTGCCTTTCCAGGTTGCTTGATTGGCCAAAAAGGGCGTATGCGTTTTTTCCTGAATATATTCAGGAAAAAACGCATACGCCCTTTTTGGCCAAAGGCATCATTGTCGAGGTTTTGCCGCTTTTCCCGTGCTTTAAAGGCGATTCGAATCTACCTCCTGAAATCTGTTTCCTGCAATTCTGCCGTGCTTTCAAATCCTCTTCGTTGCCTTCCCTCAATATATTTGAGGTCGAGAGTTATGATTTATAACTCTGCAGGTTTGTGAATTGCAGTGCCCCTGAGCTCCATTTTTCAACTCGCTTTCTTGGGAGCTGGCCGCAAAAGCGCAGGATTGCTTTAGGCCCTATTTTGGTCCCGGGCGGCAAGCTGAGCCTGTGGTTAATTCTTCTTCCTGATGGGAAAATAGAGTGACCTGTGCCTGTCCCAACACCTAGAGCTAGTGTCTCATTGGTTCCCCCTCTTCCCGTTCATCCTCAGGACAAATTGCAACCTGTACAGAACAGGAGGTTAAAGGTGCTGATTCTCCAAGGAGGGAGATTGCTAGTAAAGTGGCTGGAATGGCGAACCCGAGCACAAGGAGATGAGAAATGAGGTGCGTTTTAGAAACCTTTCCCGATCACACGGTGCACCATCTTCTGGGTTTCTCATGCATGTTTTCGAAGTAGGAAGATGCCCTTGAACCTGGAGATTTGGGACCCATGGGATGGGAACCACGCAGTATTACTTTAACGGGTCTGCGTTTGCTCACCCAACCTCACCAAACCTCTCAGCCCCAAGAGTGTCCACCCTTATGTCTCAATCAGCTGTGGGTCTAGATATGGTCAATCCAGATGGCATCACAGCCCCTGAACGAATTTAGTAAGAATTTCTCTATCTTTCACTGTCTTTGTTTCACGGGTTTTTAAAAGTGATTGATTTTTATAAAGGGGTTTAGCTGCTTTTCACTGCTGTGTTTATGCCGCTTTACACCCACTTGACTCACTTACAGAGAGATATCAATACATAGGTTTTAAGATTCTTACTAGTCAGATATATTCTTGGGCGGTGAATAGGGGGTGTTGAGTCCAGTTCACTGAGCAAGGAGTAGGTCGTGTCTATTACATATTGGGTTTATGGAACGGTCTGTGAGCTAATTTGAAACCCTTCTTTTATGCATCACCCCACCTCCCCTTTCCCGTTAAGCAGCCATAGTGTGTTTTCTAAACGTGTGACTCTGTTCTGTTTTGTAATTCAGTTCAAGGGTCGCGGTTTTTACATTCCCTCTATAAGTGATATCTTATGATAAGTGTCTTTTTCTGTGTGACTTATTTCACTTAGAATCGTCGTACCTAAATCCAGTCATCATGCTGCTACTAGCCTTATGACGTTGATTTCATGGCTGAGTGATATTCCATTGTACATAAGGACCACAACTTCTTTATCCATTTTTCTCTTTCCTGGGATATTTAAGGTGTAACGAAGTGGACGTTCTTGTCAACAGAGCAGCCCTAAACTTTGGGGTGCCTGTGTCTTGCTGATTTGTAGTTTTCCCAATTTATACGCCCATGAGTGGAAGTGCCCTATGCTCTCTAAGCTGAGTTTTTTCGATGTTTCAGGACACACCGTACACTTCTCCAGAGTGGCTGTTGGCAATTTACATCCCGCCCATCAGCGTAGCAGGGCTCCCGTTTCTCCATGGCCTGTTCTGCATTTCTGGTTTTGACACTTTATTCAGCATGGCCGTTTTGACCGATGGGAAGTGAGACTTCTTTGTAGCGCTGATTTGCCTTTCCAGGTTGCTTGGTTGGCCAAAAAGGGCGTATGCGTTTTTTCCTGAATATATTCAGGAAAAAACGCATACGCCCTTTTTGGCCAAGGGCATCATTGTCGAGGTTTTGCCGCTTTTCCCGTGCTTTAAAGGCGATTCGAATCTACCTCCTGAAATCTGTTTCCTGCAATTCTGCCTTGCTTTCAAATCCTCTTCGTGGCCTTCCCTCAATATATTTGAGGACGAGAGTTATGATTTATAACTCTGCAGGTTTGTGAATTGCAGTGCCCCTGAGCTCCATTTTTCAACTCGCTTTCTTGGGAGCTGGCCGCAAAAGCGCAGGATTGCTTTAGGCCCTATTTTGGTCCCGGGCGGCAGGCTGAGCCTGTGGTTAATTCTTCTTCCTGATGGGAAAATAGAGTGACCTGTGCCTGTCCCAACACCTAGAGCTAGTGTCTCATTGGTTCCCCCTCTTCCCGTTCATCCTCAGGACAAATTGCAACCTGTACGGAACAGGAGGTTAAAGGTGCTGATTCTCCAAGGAGGGAGATTGCTAGTAAAGCGGCTGGAATGGGGAACCCGAGCACAAGGAGATGAGAAATGAGGTCCCTTTTAGAAACCTTTCCCGATCACACGATGTACCATCTTCTGGGTTTCTCATGCATGTTTTCGATGTAGGAAGATGCCCTTGAATCTGGAGATTTGGGACCCATGGGATGGGTACCACGCAGTATTACTCTAAAGGGTCTGCGTTTGCTCACCCAACCTCACCAAACCTCTCAGCCCCAAGAGTGTCTGTCCACCCTTATGTCTCAATCAGCTGTGGGTCTAGATATGGTCAATCCAGGTGGCATCACAGCCCCTGGACGAATTTAGTAAGAATTTCTCTCTCTTTCACTGTCTTTGTTTCACGGGTTTTTAAAAGTGATTGATTTTTATAAAGGGGTTTAGCTGCTTTTCACTGCTGTGTTTATGCCGCTTTACACCCGCTTGACTCACTTACAAAGTGATATCAATACATAGGTTTTAACATTCTTACTAGTCAGATATATTCTTGGGTGGTGAATAGGGGGTGTTGAGTCCAGTTCACTGAGCAAGGGGTAGGTCGTGTCTATTACATATTGGGTTTATGGAACGGTCTCTGAGCTAATTTGAAACCCTTCTTTTATGCATCACCCCACCTCACCTTTCCCGTTAAGCAGCCATAGTGTGTTTTCTAAACGGGTGACTCTGTTCTGTTTTGTAATTCAGTTCAAGGGTAGCGGTTTTTACATTCCCTCTATAAGTGATATCTTATGATAAGTGTCTTTTTCTGTGTGACTTATTTCACTTAGAATCGTCATACCTAAATCCACTCATCATGCTGCTACTAGCCTTATGACGTTGATTTCATGGCTGAGTGATATTCCATTGTACATAAGGACCACAACTTCTTTATCCATTTTTCTCTTTCCTGGGATATTTAGGGTGTAACGAAGTGGAGGTTCTTGTCAACAGAGCAGCCCTAAACTTTGGGGTGCCTGTGTCTTGCTGATTTTTAGTTTTCCCAATTTATACGCCCATGAGTGGAAGTGCCCTATGCTCTCTAAGCTGAGTTTTTTCGATGTTTCAGGACACACCGTACACTTCTCCAGAGTGGCTGTTGGCAATTTACATCCCGCCCATCAGCGTAGCAAGGCTCCCGTTTCTCCATGGCCTGTCCTGCATTTCTGGTTTTGACACTTTATTCAGCATGGCCCTTTTGACCGATGGGAAGCGAGACTTCTTTGTAGCGCTGATTTGCCTTTCCAGGTTGCTTGGTTGGCCAAAAAGGGCGTATGCGTTTTTTCCTGAATATATTCAGGAAAAAACGCATACGCCCTTTTTGGCCAAGGGCATCATTGTCGAGGTTTTGCCGCTTTTCCCGTGCTTTAAAGGCGATTCGAATCTACCTCCTGAAATCTGTTTCCTGCAATTCTGCCTTGCTTTCAAATCCTCTTCGTTGCCTTCCCTCAATATATTTGAGGACGAGAGTTATCATTTATAACTCTGCAGGTTTGTGAATTGCAGTGCCCCTGAGCTCCATTTTTCAACTCGCTTTCTTGGGAGCTGGCCGCAAAAGCGCAGGATTGGTTCAGGCCCTATTCTGTTTCCGGGCGGAAGGCTGAGCCTGTGGTTAATTCTTCTTCCTGATGGGAAAATAGAGTGACCTGTGCCTGTCCCAACACCTAGAGCTAGTGTCTCATTGGTTCCCCCTCTTCCCGTTCATCCTCAGGACAAATTGCAACCTGTACGGAACAGGAGGTTAAAGGTGCTGATTCTCCAAGGAGGGAGATTGCTAGTAAAGCGGCTGGAATGGCGAACCCGAGCACAAGGAGATGAGAAATGAGGTGCGTTTTAGAAACTTTTCCCGATCACACGGTGCACCATCTTCTGGGTTTCTCATGCATGTTTTCGAAGTAGGAAGATGCCCTTGAACCTGGAGATTTGGGACCCATGGGATGGGAACCACGCAGTATTACTTTAAAGGGTCTGCGTTTGCTCACCCAACCTCACCAAACCTCTCAGCCCCAAGAGTGTCCACCCTTATGTCTCAATCAGCTGTGGGTCTAGATATGGTCAATCCAGGTGGCATCACAGCTCCTGGACGAATTTAGTAAGAATTTCTCTCTCTTTCACTGTCTTTGTTTCACGGGTTTTTAAAAGTGATTGATTTTTATAAAGGGGTTTAGCTGCTTTTCACTGCTGTGTTTATGCCACTTTACACCCGCTTGACTCACTTACAAAGTGATATCAATACATAGGTTTTAACATTCTTACTAGTCAGATATATTCTTGGGTGGTGAATAGGGGGTGTTGAGTCCAGTTCACTGAGCAAGGGGTAGGTCGTGTCTATTACATATTGGGTTTATGGAACGGTCTCTGAGCTAATTTAAAACCCTTCTTTTATGCATCACCCCACCTCACCTTTCCCGTTAAGCAGCCCTAGTGTGTTTTCTAAACGTGTGACTCTGTTCTGTTTTGTAATTCAGTTCAAGGGTAGCGGTTTTTACATTCCCTCTATAAGTGATATCTTATGATAAGTGTCTTTTTCTGTGTGACTTATTTCACTTAGAATCGTCGTACCTAAATCCACTCATCATGCTGCTACTAGCCTTATGACGTTGATTTCATGGCTGAGTGATATTCCATTGTACATAAGGACCACAACTTCTTTATCCATTTTTCTCTTTCCTGGGATATTTAGGGTGTAACGAAGTGGAGGTTCTTGTCAACAGAGCAGCCCTAAA
The DNA here is from genome assembly GCF_965194805.1 of Balaenoptera borealis. NCBI lineage: Eukaryota > Metazoa > Chordata > Mammalia > Artiodactyla > Balaenopteridae > Balaenoptera > Balaenoptera borealis. The sequence continues at coordinate 141,831 of NW_028122961.1, forward strand.
CTTTGGGGTGCCTGTGTCTTGCTGATTTTTAGTTTTCCCAATTTATACGCCCATGAGTGGAAGTGCCCTATGCTCTCTAAGCTGAGTTTTTTCGATGTTTCAGGACACACCGTACACTTCTCCAGAGTGGCTGTTGGCAATTTACATCCCGCCCATCAGCGTAGCAAGGCTCCCGTTTCTCCATGGCCTGTCCTGCATTTCTGGTTTTGACACTTTATTCAGCATGGCCCTTTTGACCGATGGGAAGCGAGACTTCTTTGTAGCGCTGATTTGCCTTTCCAGGTTGCTTGGTTGGCCAAAAAGGGCGTATGCGTTTTTTCCTGAATATATTCAGGAAAAAACGCATACGCCCTTTTTGGCCAAGGGCATCATTGTCGAGGTTTTACCGCTTTTCCCGTGCTTTAAAGGCGATTCGAATCTACCTCCTGAAATCTGTTTCCTGCAATTCTGCCTTGCTTTCAAATCCTCTTCGTGGCCTTCCCTCAATATATTTGAGGACGAGAGTTATCATTTATAACTCTGCAGGTTTGTGAATTGCAGTGCCCCTGAGCTCCATTTTTCAACTCGCTTTCTTGGGAGCTGGCCGCAAAAGCGCAGGATTGCTTTAGGCCCTATTTTGGTCCCGGGCGGCAGGCTGAGCCTGTGGTTAATTCTTCTTCCTGATGGGAAAATAGAGTGACCTGTGCCTGTCCCAACACCTAGAGCTAGTGTCTCATTGGTTCCCCCTCTTCCCGTTCATCCTCAGGACAAATTGCAACCTGTACGGAACAGGAGGTTAAAGGTGCTGATTCTCCAAGGAGGGAGATTGTTAGTAAAGCGGCTGGAATGGGGAACCCGAGCACAAGGAGATGAGAAATGAGGTGCGTTTTAGAAACCTTTCCCGATCACACGGTGTACCATCTTCTGGGTTTCTCATGCATGTTTTCGATGTAGAAAGATGCCCTTGAATCTGGAGATTTGGGACCCATGGGATGGGTACCACGCAGTATTACTCTAAAGGGTCTGCGTTTGCTCACCCAACCTCACCAAACCTCTCAGCCCCAAGAGTGTCCACCCTTATGTCTCAATCAGCTGTGGGTCTAGATATGGTCAATCCAGGTGGCATCACAGCCCCTGAACGAATTTAGTAAGAATTTCTCTCTCTTTCACTGTCTTTGTTTCACGGGTTTTTAAAAGTGATTGATTTTTATAAAGGAGTTTAGCTGCTTTTTACTGCTGTGTTTATGCCGCTTTACACCCACTTGACTCACTTACAGAGTGATATCAATACATAGGTTTTAACATTCTTACTAGTCAGATATATTCTTAGGTGGTGAATAGGGGGTGTTGAGTCCAGTTCACTGAGCAAGGAGTATATCGTGTCTTTTACATATTGGGTTTATGGAATGGTATCTGAGCTAATTTGAAACCCTTCTTTTATGCATCACCCCACCTCACCTTTCCCGTTAAGCAGCCCTAGTGTGTTTTCTAAACGTGTGACTCTGTTCTGTTTTGTAATTCAGTTCAAGGGTAGCGGTTTTTACATTCCCTCTATAAGTGATATCTTATGATAAGTGTCTTTTTCTGTGTGACTTATTTCACTTAGAATCGTCGTACCTAAATCCACTCATCATGCTGCTACTAGCCTTATGACGTTGATTTCATGGCTGAGTGATATTCCGTTGTACATAAGGACCACAACTTCTTTATCCATTTTTCTCTTTCCTGGGATATTTAAGGTGTAACGAAGTGGAGGTTCTTGTCAACAGAGCAGCCCTAAACTTTGGGGTGCCTGTGTCTTGCTGATTCTTATTTTTCCCAATTTATACGCCCATGAGTGGAAGTGGCCTATGCTCTCTAAGCTGAGTTTTTTCGATGTTTCAGGACACACCGTACACTTCTCCAGAGGGGCTGTTGGCAATTTACATCCCGCCCAACAGAGTAGCAAGGCTCCGTTTCTCCATGGCCTCTCCTGCAATTCTGGGTTTGACACTTTATTCAGCATGGCCCTTTTGACCGATGGGAAGCGAGACTTCTTTGTAGCGCTGATTTGCCTTTCCAGGTTGCTTGATTGGCCAAAAAGGGCGTATGCGTTTTTTCCTGAATATATTCAGGAAAAAACGCATACGCCCTTTTTGGCCAAGGGCATCATTGTCGAGGTTTTGCCGCTTTTCCCGTGCTTTAAAGGCGATTCGAATCTACCTCCTGAAATCTGTTTCCTGCAATTCTGCCGTGCTTTCAAATCCTCTTCGTTGCCTTCCCTCAATATATTTGAGGTCGAGAGTTATGATTTATAACTCTGCAGGTTTGTGAATTGCAGTGCCCCTGAGCTCCATTTTTCAACTCGCTTTCTTGGGAGCTGGCCGCAAAAGCGCAGGATTGCTTTAGGCCCTATTTTGGTCCCGGGCGGCAAGCTGAGCCTGTGGTTAATTCTTCTTCCTGATGGGAAAATAGAGTGACCTGTGCCTGTCCCAACACCTAGAGCTAGTGTCTCATTGGTTCCCCCTCTTCCCGTTCATCCTCAGGACAAATTGCAACCTGTACAGAACAGGAGGTTAAAGGTGCTGATTCTCCAAGGAGGGAGATTGCTAGTAAAGCGGCTGGAATGGCGAACCCGAGCACAAGGAGATGAGAAATGAGGTGCGTTTTAGAAACCTTTCCCGATCACACGGTGCACCATCTTATGGGTTTCTCATGCATGTTTTCGAAGTAGGAAGATGCCCTTGAACCTGGAGATTTGGGACCCATGGGATGGGAACCACGCAGTATTACTTTAAAGGGTCTGCGTTTGCTCACCCAACCTCACCAAACCTCTCAGCCCCAAGAGTGTCCACCCTTATGTCTCAATCAGCTGTGGGTCTAGATATGGTCAATCCAGGTGGCATCAGAGCCCCTGAACGAATTTAGTAAGAATTTCTCTCTCTTTCACTGTCTTTGTTTCACGGGTTTTTAAAAGTGATTGATTTTTATAAAGGGGTTTAGCTGCTTTTCACTGCTGTGTTTATGCCGCTTTACACCCACTTGACTCACTTACAGAGTGATATCAATACATAGGTTTTAAGATTCTTACTAGTCAGATATATTCTTGGGCGGTGAATAGGGGGTGTTGAGTCCAGATCACTGAGCAAGGAGTAGGTCTTGTCTATTACATATTGGGTTTATGGAACGGTATCTGAGCTAATTTGAAACCCTTCTTTTATGCATCACCCCACCTCACCTTTCCCGTTAAGCAGCCATAGTGTGTTTTCTAAACGTGTGACTCTGTTCTGTTTTGTAATTCTGTTTAAGGGTAGCGGTTTTTACATTCCCTCTATAAGTGATATCTTATGATAAGTGTCTTTTTCTGTGTGACTTATTTCACTTAGAATCGTCGTACCTAAATCCACTCATCATGCTGCTACTAGCCTTATGACGTTGATTTCATGGCTGAGTGATATTCCATTGTACATAAGGACCACAGCGTCTTTATCCATTTTTCTCTTTCCTGGGATATTTAAGGTGTAACTAAGTGGAGTTTCTTGTCAACAGAGCAGCCCTAAACTTTGGGGTGCCTGTGTCTTGCTGATTTTTAGTTTTCCCAATTTATACGCCCATGAGTGGAAGTGCCCTATGCTCTCTAAGCTGAGTTTTTTCGATGTTTCAGGACACACCGTACACTTCTCTAGAGGGGCTGTTGGCAATTTACATCCCGCCCATCAGCGTAGCAAGGCTCCCGTTTCTCCATGGCCTGTCCTGCATTTCTGGTTTTGACACTTTATTCAGCATGGCCCTTTGGACCGATGGGAAGCGAGACTTCTTTGTAGCGCTGATTTGCCTTTCCAGGTTGCTTGGTTGGCCAAAAAGGGCGTATGCGTTTTTTCCTGAATATATTCAGGAAAAAACGCATACGCCCTTTTTGGCCAAGGGCATCATTGTCGAGGTTTTGCCGCTTTTCCCGTGCTTTAAAGGCGATTGGAATCTACCTCCTGAAATCTGTTTCCTGCAATTCTGCCTTGCTTTCAAATCCTCTTCGTTGTCTTCCATCAATATATTTGAGGACGAGAGTTATGATTTATAACTCTGCAGGTTTGTGGATTGCAGTGCCCCTGAGCTCCATTTTTCAACTCGCTTTCTTGGGAGCTGGCCGCAAAAGCGCAGGATTGCTTCAGGCCCTATTCTGTTTCCGGGCGGAAGGCTGAGCCTGTGGTTAATTCTTCTTCCTGATGGGAAAATAGAGTGACCTGTGCCTGTCCCAACACCTAGAGCTAGTGTCTCATTGGTTCCCCCTCTTCCCGTTCATCCTCAGGACAAATTGCAACCTGTACGGAACAGGAGGTTAAGGGTGCTGATTCTCCAAGGAGGGAGATTGCTAGCAAAGGGGCTGGAATGGCGAACCCAAGCACAAGGAGATGAGAAATGAGGTGCGTTTTAGAAACCTTTCCCGATCACACGGTGCACCATCTTCTGGGTTTCTCATGCATGTTTTCGAAGTAGGAAGATGCCCTTGAACCTGGAGATTTGGGACCCATGGGATGGGAACCACGCAGTATTACTTTAACGGGTCTGCGTTTGCTCACCCAACCTCACCAAAACTCTCAGCCCCAAGAGTGTCCACCCTTATGTCTCAATCAGCTGTGGGTCTAGATATGGTCAATCCAGGTGGCATCAGAGCCCCTGAACGAATTTAGTAAGAATTTCTCTATCTTTCACTGTCTTTGTTTCACGGGTTTTTAAAAGTGATTGATTTTTATAAAGGGGTTTAGCTGCTTTTCACTGCTGTGTTTATGCCGCTTTACACCCACTTGACTCACTTACAGAGAGATATCAATACATAGCTTTTAAGATTCTTACTAGTCAGATATATTCTTGGGCGGTGAATAGGGGGTGTTGAGTCCAGTTCACTGAGCAAGGAGTAGGTCGTGTCTATTACATATTGGGTTTATGGAACGGTCTGTGAGCTAATTTGAAACCCTTCTTTTATGCATCACCCCACCTCCCCTTTCTCGTTAAGCAGCCATAGTGTGTTTTCTAAACGTGTGACTCTGTTCTGTTTTGTAATTCAGTTCAAGGGTCGCGGTTTTTACATTCCCTCTATAAGTGATATCTTATGATAAGTGTCTTTTTCTGTGTGACTTATTTCACTTAGAATCGTCGTACCTAAATCCACTCATCATGCTGCTACTAGCCTTATGTCGTTGATTTCATGGCTGAGTGATATTCCATTGTACATAAGGACCACAACTTCTTTATCCATTTTTCTCCTTCCTGGGATATTTAAGGTGTAACGAAGTGGAGGTTCTTGTCAACAGAGCAGCCCTAAACTTTGGGGTGCCTGTGTCTTGCTGATTTGTAGTTTTCCCAATTTATACGCCCATGAGTGGAAGTGCCCTATGCTCTCTAAGCTGAGTTTTTTCGATGTTTCAGGACACACCGTACACTTCTCCAGAGTGGCTGTTGGCAATTTACATCCCGCCCATCACCGTAGCAGGGCTCCCGTTTCTCCATGGCCTGTTCTGCATTTCTGGTTTTGACACTTTATTCAGCATGGCCCTTTTGACCGATGGGAAGCGAGACTTCTTTGTAGCGCTGATTTGCCTTTCCAGGTTGCTTGGTTGGCCAAAAAGGGCGTATGCGTTTTTTCCTGAATATATTCAGGAAAAAACGCATACGCCCTTTTTGGCCAAGGGCATCATTGTCGAGGTTTTGCCGCTTTTCCCGTGCTTTAAAGGCGATTCGAATCTACCTCCTGAAATCTGTTTCCTGCAATTCTGCCTTGCTTTCAAATCCTCTTCGTGGCCTTCCCTCAATATATTTGAGGACGAGAGTTATGATTTATAACTCTGCAGGTTTGTGAATTGCAGTGCCCCTGAGCTCCATTTTTCAACTCGCTTTCTTGGGAGCTGGCCGCAAAAGCGCAGGATTGCTTTAGGCCCTATTTTGGTCCCGGGCGGCAGGCTGAGCCTGTGGTTAATTCTTCTTCCTGCTGGGAAAATAGAGTGACCTGTGCCTGTCCCAACACCTAGAGCTAGTGTCTCATTGGTTCCCCCTCTTCCCGTTCATCCTCAGGACAAATTGTAACCTGTACGGAACAGGAGGTTAAAGGTGCTGATTCTCCAAGGAGGGAGATTGTTAGTAAAGCGGCTGGAATGGCGAACCCGAGCACAAGGAGATGAGAAATGAGGTGCGTTTTAGAAACCTTTCCCGATCACACGGTGTACCATATTCTGGGTTTCTCATGCATGTTTTCGATGTAGGAAGATGCCCTTGAATCTGGAGATTTGGGACCCATGGGATGGGTACCACGCAGTATTACTCTAAAGGGTCTGCGTTTGCTCACCCAACCTCACCAAACCTCTCAGCCCCAAGAGTGTCTGTCCACCCTTATGTCTCAATCAGCTGTGGTTCTAGATATGGTCAATCCAGGTGGCATCACAGCCCCTGAACGAATTTAGTAAGAATTTCTCTCTCTTTCACTGTCTTTGTTTCACGGGTTTTTAAAAGTGATTGATTTTTATAAAGGGGTTTAGCTGCTTTTCACTGCTGTGTTTATGCCGCTTTACACCCACTTGACTCACTTACAGAGTGATATCAATACATAGGTTTTAACATTCTTATTAGTCAGATATATTCTTGTGTGGTGAATAGGGGGTGTTGAGTCCAGTTCACTGAGCAAGGAGTAGGTCGTGTCTGTTACATATTGGGTTTATGGAACGGTATCTGAGCTAATTTGAGCCCCTTCTTTTATGCATCACCCCACCTCACCTTTCCCGTTAAGCAGCCATAGTGTGTTTTCTAAACGTGTGACTCTGTTCTGTTTTGTAATTCAGTTCAAGGGTAGCAATTTTTACATTCCCTCTATAAGTGATATCTTAGGATAAGTGTCTTTTTCTGTGTGACTTATTTCACTTAGAATCGTCGTACCTAAATCCACTCATCATGCTGCTACTAGCCTTATGACGTTGATTTCATGGCTGAGTGATATTCCATTGTACATAAGGACCACAACTTCTTTATCCATTTTTCTCTTTCCTGGGATATTTAGGGTGTAACGAAGTGGAGGTTCTTGTCAACAGAGCAGCCCTAAACTTTGGGGTGCCTGTGCCTTGCTGATTTTTAGTTTTCCCAATTTATACGCCCATGAGTGGAAGTGCCCTATGCTCTCTAAGCTGAGTTTTTTCGATGTTTCAGGACACACCGTACACTTCTCCAGAGTGGCTGTTGGCAATTTACATCCCGCCCATCAGCGTAGCAAGGCTCCCGTTTCTCCATGGCCTGTCATGCATTTCTGGGTTTGACACTTTATTCAGCATGGCCCTTTTGACCGATGGGAAGCGAGACTTCTTTGTAGCGCTGATTTGCCTTTCCAGGTTGCTTGGTTGGCCAAAAAGGGCGTATGCGTTTTTTCCTGAATATATTCAGGAAAAAACGCATACGCCCTTTTTGGCCAAGGGCATCATTGTCGAGGTTTTGCCGCTTTTCCCGTGCTTTAAAGGCGATTCGAATCTACCTCCTGAAATCTGTTTCCTGCAATTCTGCCTTGCTTTCAAATCCTCTTCGTTGCCTTCCCTCAATATATTTGAGGACGAGAGTTATGATTTATAACTCTGCAGGTTTGTGAATTGCAGTGCCCCTGAGCTCCATTTTTCAACTCGCTTTCTTGGGAGCTGGCCGCAAAAGCGCAGGATTGCTTTAGGCCCTATTTTGGTCCCGGGCGGCAAGCTGAGCCTGTGGTTAATTCTTCTTCCTGATGGGAAAATAGAGTGACCTGTGCCTGTCCCAACACCTAGAGCTAGTGTCTCATTGGTTCCCCCTCTTCCCGTTCATCCTCAGGACAAATTGCAACCTGTACAGAACAGGAGGTTAAAGGTGCTGATTCTCCAAGGAGGGAGATTGCTAGTAAAGTGGCTGGAATGGCGAACCCGAGCACAAGGAGATGAGAAATGAGGTGCGTTTTAGAAACCTTTCCCGATCACACGGTGCACCATCTTATGGGTTTCTCATGCATGTTTTCGAAGTAGGAAGATGCCCTTGAACCTGGAGATTTGGGACCCATGGGATGGGAACCACGCAGTATTACTTTAACGGGTCTGCGTTTGCTCACCCAACCTCACCAAACCTCTCAGCCCCAAGAGTGTCCACCCTTATGTCTCAATCAGCTGTGGGTCTAGATATGGTCAATCCAGATGGCATCACAGCCCCTGAACGAATTTAGTAAGAATTTCTCTATCTTTCACTGTCTTTGTTTCACGGGTTTTTAAAAGTGATTGATTTTTATAAAGGGGTTTAGCTGCTTTTCACTGCTGTGTTTATGCCGCTTTACACCCACTTGACTCACTTACAGAGAGATATCAATACATAGGTTTTAAGATTCTTACTAGTCAGATATATTCTTGGGCGGTGAATAGGGGGTGTTGAGTCCAGTTCACTGAGCAAGGAGTAGGTCGTGTCTATTACATATTGGGTTTATGGAACGGTCTGTGAGCTAATTTGAAACCCTTCTTTTATGCATCACCCCACCTCCCCTTTCCCGTTAAGCAGCCATAGTGTGTTTTCTAAACGTGTGACTCTGTTCTGTTTTGTAATTCAGTTCAAGGGTCGCGGTTTTTACATTCCCTCTATAAGTGATATCTTATGATAAGTGTCTTTTTCTGTGTGACTTATTTCACTTAGAATCGTCGTACCTAAATCCAGTCATCATGCTGCTACTAGCCTTATGACGTTGATTTCATGGCTGAGTGATATTCCATTGTACATAAGGACCACAACTTCTTTATCCATTTTTCTCTTTCCTGGGATATTTAAGGTGTAACGAAGTGGACGTTCTTGTCAACAGAGCAGCCCTAAACTTTGGGGTGCCTGTGTCTTGCTGATTTGTAGTTTTCCCAATTTATACGCCCATGAGTGGAAGTGCCCTATGCTCTCTAAGCTGAGTTTTTTCGATGTTTCAGGACACACCGTACACTTCTCCAGAGTGGCTGTTGGCAATTTACATCCCGCCCATCAGCGTAGCAGGGCTCCCGTTTCTCCATGGCCTGTTCTGCATTTCTGGTTTTGACACTTTATTCAGCATGGCCCTTTTGACCGATGGGAAGCGAGACTTCTTTGTAGCGCTGATTTGCCTTTCCAGGTTGCTTGGTTGGCCAAAAAGGGCGTATGCGTTTTTTCCTGAATATATTCAGGAAAAAACGCATACGCCCTTTTTGGCCAAGGGCATCATTGTCGAGGTTTTGCCGCTTTTCCCGTGCTTTAAAGGCGATTCGAATCTACCTCCTGAAATCTGTTTCCTGCAATTCTGCCTTGCTTTCAAATCCTCTTCGTGGCCTTCCCTCAATATATTTGAGGACGAGAGTTATGATTTATAACTCTGCAGGTTTGTGAATTGCAGTGCCCCTGAGCTCCATTTTTCAACTCGCTTTCTTGGGAGCTGGCCGCAAAAGCGCAGGATTGCTTTAGGCCCTATTTTGGTCCCGGGCGGCAGGCTGAGCCTGTGGTTAATTCTTCTTCCTGATGGGAAAATAGAGTGACCTGTGCCTGTCCCAACACCTAGAGCTAGTGTCTCATTGGTTCCCCCTCTTCCCGTTCATCCTCAGGACAAATTGCAACCTGTACGGAACAGGAGGTTAAAGGTGCTGATTCTCCAAGGAGGGAGATTGCTAGTAAAGCGGCTGGAATGGGGAACCCGAGCACAAGGAGATGAGAAATGAGGTCCCTTTTAGAAACCTTTCCCGATCACACGATGTACCATCTTCTGGGTTTCTCATGCATGTTTTCGATGTAGGAAGATGCCCTTGAATCTGGAGATTTGGGACCCATGGGATGGGTACCACGCAGTATTACTCTAAAGGGTCTGCGTTTGCTCACCCAACCTCACCAAACCTCTCAGCCCCAAGAGTGTCTGTCCACCCTTATGTCTCAATCAGCTGTGGGTCTAGATATGGTCAATCCAGGTGGCATCACAGCCCCTGGACGAATTTAGTAAGAATTTCTCTCTCTTTCACTGTCTTTGTTTCACGGGTTTTTAAAAGTGATTGATTTTTATAAAGGGGTTTAGCTGCTTTTCACTGCTGTGTTTATGCCGCTTTACACCCGCTTGACTCACTTACAAAGTGATATCAATACATAGGTTTTAACATTCTTACTAGTCAGATATATTCTTGGGTGGTGAATAGGGGGTGTTGAGTCCAGTTCACTGAGCAAGGGGTAGGTCGTGTCTATTACATATTGGGTTTATGGAACGGTCTCTGAGCTAATTTGAAACCCTTCTTTTATGCATCACCCCACCTCACCTTTCCCGTTAAGCAGCCATAGTGTGTTTTCTAAACGGGTGACTCTGTTCTGTTTTGTAATTCAGTTCAAGGGTAGCGGTTTTTACATTCCCTCTATAAGTGATATCTTATGATAAGTGTCTTTTTCTGTGTGACTTATTTCACTTAGAATCGTCATACCTAAATCCACTCATCATGCTGCTACTAGCCTTATGACGTTGATTTCATGGCTGAGTGATATTCCATTGTACATAAGGACCACAACTTCTTTATCCATTTTTCTCTTTCCTGGGATATTTAGGGTGTAACGAAGTGGAGGTTCTTGTCAACAGAGCAGCCCTAAACTTTGGGGTGCCTGTGTCTTGCTGATTTGTAGTTTTCCCAATTTATACGCCCATGAGTGGAAGTGCCCTATGCTCTCTAAGCTGAGTTTTTTCGATGTTTCAGGACACACCGTACACTTCTCCAGAGTGGCTGTTGGCAATTTACATCCCGCCCATCAGCGTAGCAAGGCTCCCGTTTCTCCATGGCCTGTCCTGCATTTCTGGTTTTGACACTTTATTCAGCATGGCCCTTTTGACCGATGGGAAGCGAGACTTCTTTGTAGCGCTGATTTGCCTTTCCAGGTTGCTTGGTTGGCCAAAAAGGGCGTATGCGTTTTTTCCTGAATATATTCAGGAAAAAACGCATACGCCCTTTTTGGCCAAGGGCATCATTGTCGAGGTTTTGCCGCTTTTCCCGTGCTTTAAAGGCGATTCGAATCTACCTCCTGAAATCTGTTTCCTGCAATTCTGCCTTGCTTTCAAATCCTCTTCGTTGCCTTCCCTCAATATATTTGAGGACGAGAGTTATGATTTATAACTCTGCAGGTTTGTGAATTGCAGTGCCCCTGAGCTCCATTTTTCAACTCGCTTTCTTGGGAGCTGGCCGCAAAAGCGCAGGATTGCTTTAGGCCCTATTTTGGTCCCGGGCGGCAGGCTGAGCCTGTGGTTAATTCTTCTTCCTGATGGGAAAATAGAGTGACCTGTGCCTGTCCCAACACCTAGAGCTAGTGTCTCATTGGTTCCCCCTCTTCCCGTTCATCCTCAGGACAAATTGCAACCTGTACGGAACAGGAGGTTAAAGGTGCTGATTCTCCAAGGAGGGAGATTGCTAGTAAAGCGGCTGGAATGGGGAACCCGAGCACAAGGAGATGAGAAATGAGGTGCGTTTTAGAAACCTTTCCCGATCACACGGTGTACCATCTTCTGGGTTTCTCATGCATGTTTTCGATGTAGGAAGATGCCCTTGAATCTGGAGATTTGGGACCCATGGGATGGGTACCACGCAGTATTACTCTAAAGGGTCTGCGTTTGCTCACCCAACCTCACCAAACCTCTCAGCCCCAAGAGTGTCCACCCTTATGTCTCAATCAGCTGTGGGTCTAGATATGGTCAATCCAGGTGGCATCACAGCCCCTGAACGAATTTAGTAAGAATTTCTCTCTCTTTCACTGTCTTTGTTTCACGGGTTTTTAAAAGTGATTGATTTTTATAAAGGAGTTTACCTGCTTTTTACTGCTGTGTTTATGCCGCTTTACACCCACTTGACTCACTTACAGAGTGATATCAATACATAGGTTTTAACATTCTTACTAGTCAGATATATTCTTAGGTGGTGAATAGGGGGTGTTGAGTCCAGTTCACTGAGCAAGGAGTATGTCGTGTCTTTTACATATTGGGTTTATGGAATGGTATCTGAGCTAATTTGAAACCCTTCTTTTATGCATCACCCCACCTCACCTTTCCCGTTAAGCAGCCCTAGTGTGTTTTCTAAACGTGTGACTCTGTTCTGTTTTGTAATTCAGTTCAAGGGTAGCGGTTTTTACATTCCCTCTATAAGTGATATCTTATGATAAGTGTCTTTTTCTGTGTGACTTATTTCACTTAGAATCGTCGTACCTAAATCCACTCATCATGCTGCTACTAGCCTTATGACGTTGATTTCATGGCTGAGTGATATTCCGTTGTACATAAGGACCACAACTTCTTTATCCATTTTTCTCTTTCCTGGGATATTTAAGGTGTAACGAAGTGGAGGTTCTTGTCAACAGAGCAGCCCTAAACTTTGGGGTGCCTGTGTCTTGCTGATTCTTATTTTTCCCAATTTATACGCCCATGAGTGGAAGTGCCCTATGCTCTCTAAGCTGAGTTTTTTCGATGTTTCAGGACACACCGTACACTTCTCCAGAGGGGCTGTTGGCAATTTACATCCCGCCCAACAGAGTAGCAAGGCTCCGTTTCTCCATGGCCTCTCCTGCATTTCTGGTTTTGACACTTTATTCAGCATGGCCCTTTTGACCGATGGGAAGCGAGACTTCTTTGTAGCGCTGATTTGCCTTTCCAGGTTGCTTGATTGGCCAAAAAGGGCGTATGCGTTTTTTCCTGAATATATTCAGGAAAAAACGCATACGCCCTTTTTGGCCAAAGGCATCATTGTCGAGGTTTTGCCGCTTTTCCCGTGCTTTAAAGGCGATTCGAATCTACCTCCTGAAATCTGTTTCCTGCAATTCTGCCGTGCTTTCAAATCCTCTTCGTTGCCTTCCCTCAATATATTTGAGGTCGAGAGTTATGATTTATAACTCTGCAGGTTTGTGAATTGCAGTGCCCCTGAGCTCCATTTTTCAACTCGCTTTCTTGGGAGCTGGCCGCAAAAGCGCAGGATTGCTTTAGGCCCTATTTTGGTCCCGGGCGGCAAGCTGAGCCTGTGGTTAATTCTTCTTCCTGATGGGAAAATAGAGTGACCTGTGCCTGTCCCAACACCTAGAGCTAGTGTCTCATTGGTTCCCCCTCTTCCCGTTCATCCTCAGGACAAATTGCAACCTGTACAGAACAGGAGGTTAAAGGTGCTGATTCTCCAAGGAGGGAGATTGCTAGTAAAGTGGCTGGAATGGCGAACCCGAGCACAAGGAGATGAGAAATGAGGTGCGTTTTAGAAACCTTTCCCGATCACACGGTGCACCATCTTATGGGTTTCTCATGCATGTTTTCGAAGTAGGAAGATGCCCTTGAACCTGGAGATTTGGGACCCATGGGATGGGAACCACGCAGTATTACTTTAACGGGTCTGCGTTTGCTCACCCAACCTCACCAAACCTCTCAGCCCCAAGAGTGTCCACCCTTATGTCTCAATCAGCTGTGGGTCTAGATATGGTCAATCCAGATGGCATCACAGCCCCTGAACGAATTTAGTAAGAATTTCTCTATCTTTCACTGTCTTTGTTTCACGGGTTTTTAAAAGTGATTGATTTTTATAAAGGGGTTTAGCTGCTTTTCACTGCTGTGTTTATGCCGCTTTACACCCACTTGACTCACTTACAGAGAGATATCAATACATAGGTTTTAAGATTCTTACTAGTCAGATATATTCTTGGGCGGTGAATAGGGGGTGTTGAGTCCAGTTCACTGAGCAAGGAGTAGGTCGTGTCTATTACATATTGGGTTTATGGAACGGTCTGTGAGCTAATTTGAAACCCTTCTTTTATGCATCACCCCACCTCCCCTTTCCCGTTAAGCAGCCATAGTGTGTTTTCTAAACGTGTGACTCTGTTCTGTTTTGTAATTCAGTTCAAGGGTCGCGGTTTTTACATTCCCTCTATAAGTGATATCTTATGATAAGTGTCTTTTTCTGTGTGACTTATTTCACTTAGAATCGTCGTACCTAAATCCAGTCATCATGCTGCTACTAGCCTTATGACGTTGATTTCATGGCTGAGTGATATTCCATTGTACATAAGGACCACAACTTCTTTATCCATTTTTCTCTTTCCTGGGATATTTAAGGTGTAACGAAGTGGACGTTCTTGTCAACAGAGCAGCCCTAAACTTTGGGGTGCCTGTGTCTTGCTGATTTGTAGTTTTCCCAATTTATACGCCCATGAGTGGAAGTGCCCTATGCTCTCTAAGCTGAGTTTTTTCGATGTTTCAGGACACACCGTACACTTCTCCAGAGTGGCTGTTGGCAATTTACATCCCGCCCATCAGCGTAGCAGGGCTCCCGTTTCTCCATGGCCTGTTCTGCATTTCTGGTTTTGACACTTTATTCAGCATGGCCCTTTTGACCGATGGGAAGTGAGACTTCTTTGTAGCGCTGATTTGCCTTTCCAGGTTGCTTGGTTGGCCAAAAAGGGCGTATGCGTTTTTTCCTGAATATATTCAGGAAAAAACGCATACGCCCTTTTTGGCCAAGGGCATCATTGTCGAGGTTTTGCCGCTTTTCCCGTGCTTTAAAGGCGATTCGAATCTACCTCCTGAAATCTGTTTCCTGCAATTCTGCCTTGCTTTCAAATCCTCTTCGTGGCCTTCCCTCAATATATTTGAGGACGAGAGTTATGATTTATAACTCTGCAGGTTTGTGAATTGCAGTGCCCCTGAGCTCCATTTTTCAACTCGCTTTCTTGGGAGCTGGCCGCAAAAGCGCAGGATTGCTTTAGGCCCTATTTTGGTCCCGGGCGGCAGGCTGAGCCTGTGGTTAATTCTTCTTCCTGATGGGAAAATAGAGTGACCTGTGCCTGTCCCAACACCTAGAGCTAGTGTCTCATTGGTTCCCCCTCTTCCCGTTCATCCTCAGGACAAATTGCAACCTGTACGGAACAGGAGGTTAAAGGTGCTGATTCTCCAAGGAGGGAGATTGCTAGTAAAGCGGCTGGAATGGGGAACCCGAGCACAAGGAGATGAGAAATGAGGTCCCTTTTAGAAACCTTTCCCGATCACACGATGTACCATCTTCTGGGTTTCTCATGCATGTTTTCGATGTAGGAAGATGCCCTTGAATCTGGAGATTTGGGACCCATGGGATGGGTACCACGCAGTATTACTCTAAAGGGTCTGCGTTTGCTCACCCAACCTCACCAAACCTCTCAGCCCCAAGAGTGTCTGTCCACCCTTATGTCTCAATCAGCTGTGGGTCTAGATATGGTCAATCCAGGTGGCATCACAGCCCCTGGACGAATTTAGTAAGAATTTCTCTCTCTTTCACTGTCTTTGTTTCACGGGTTTTTAAAAGTGATTGATTTTTATAAAGGGGTTTAGCTGCTTTTCACTGCTGTGTTTATGCCGCTTTACACCCGCTTGACTCACTTACAAAGTGATATCAATACATAGGTTTTAACATTCTTACTAGTCAGATATATTCTTGGGTGGTGAATAGGGGGTGTTGAGTCCAGTTCACTGAGCAAGGGGTAGGTCGTGTCTATTACATATTGGGTTTATGGAACGGTCTCTGAGCTAATTTGAAACCCTTCTTTTATGCATCACCCCACCTCACCTTTCCCGTTAAGCAGCCATAGTGTGTTTTCTAAACGGGTGACTCTGTTCTGTTTTGTAATTCAGTTCAAGGGTAGCGGTTTTTACATTCCCTCTATAAGTGATATCTTATGATAAGTGTCTTTTTCTGTGTGACTTATTTCACTTAGAATCGTCATACCTAAATCCACTCATCATGCTGCTACTAGCCTTATGACGTTGATTTCATGGCTGAGTGATATTCCATTGTACATAAGGACCACAACTTCTTTATCCATTTTTCTCTTTCCTGGGATATTTAGGGTGTAACGAAGTGGAGGTTCTTGTCAACAGAGCAGCCCTAAACTTTGGGGTGCCTGTGTCTTGCTGATTTTTAGTTTTCCCAATTTATACGCCCATGAGTGGAAGTGCCCTATGCTCTCTAAGCTGAGTTTTTTCGATGTTTCAGGACACACCGTACACTTCTCCAGAGTGGCTGTTGGCAATTTACATCCCGCCCATCAGCGTAGCAAGGCTCCCGTTTCTCCATGGCCTGTCCTGCATTTCTGGTTTTGACACTTTATTCAGCATGGCCCTTTTGACCGATGGGAAGCGAGACTTCTTTGTAGCGCTGATTTGCCTTTCCAGGTTGCTTGGTTGGCCAAAAAGGGCGTATGCGTTTTTTCCTGAATATATTCAGGAAAAAACGCATACGCCCTTTTTGGCCAAGGGCATCATTGTCGAGGTTTTGCCGCTTTTCCCGTGCTTTAAAGGCGATTCGAATCTACCTCCTGAAATCTGTTTCCTGCAATTCTGCCTTGCTTTCAAATCCTCTTCGTTGCCTTCCCTCAATATATTTGAGGACGAGAGTTATGATTTATAACTCTGCAGGTTTGTGAATTGCAGTGCCCCTGAGCTCCATTTTTCAACTCGCTTTCTTGGGAGCTGGCCGCAAAAGCGCAGGATTGCTTTAGGCCCTATTTTGGTCCCGGGCGGCAGGCTGAGCCTGTGGTTAATTCTTCTTCCTGATGGGAAAATAGAGTGACCTGTGCCTGTCCCAACACCTAGAGCTAGTGTCTCATTGGTTCCCCCTCTTCCCGTTCATCCTCAGGACAAATTGCAACCTGTACGGAACAGGAGGTTAAAGGTGCTGATTCTCCAAGGAGGGAGATTGCTAGTAAAGCGGCTGGAATGGGGAACCCGAGCACAAGGAGATGAGAAATGAGGTGCGTTTTAGAAACCTTTCCCGATCACACGGTGTACCATCTTCTGGGTTTCTCATGCATGTTTTCGATGTAGGAAGATGCCCTTGAATCTGGAGATTTGGGACCCATGGGATGGGTACCACGCAGTATTACTCTAAAGGGTCTGCGTTTGCTCACCCAACCTCACCAAACCTCTCAGCCCCAAGAGTGTCCACCCTTATGTCTCAATCAGCTGTGGGTCTAGATATGGTCAATCCAGGTGGCATCACAGCCCCTGAACGAATTTAGTAAGAATTTCTCTCTCTTTCACTGTCTTTGTTTCACGGGTTTTTAAAAGTGATTGATTTTTATAAAGGAGTTTACCTGCTTTTTACTGCTGTGTTTATGCCGCTTTACACCCACTTGACTCACTTACAGAGTGATATCAATACATAGGTTTTAACATTCTTACTAGTCAGATATATTCTTAGGTGGTGAATAGGGGGTGTTGAGTCCAGTTCACTGAGCAAGGAGTATGTCGTGTCTTTTACATATTGGGTTTATGGAATGGTATCTGAGCTAATTTGAAACCCTTCTTTTATGCATCACCCCACCTCACCTTTCCCGTTAAGCAGCCCTAGTGTGTTTTCTAAACGTGTGACTCTGTTCTGTTTTGTAATTCAGTTCAAGGGTAGCGGTTTTTACATTCCCTCTATAAGTGATATCTTATGATAAGTGTCTTTTTCTGTGTGACTTATTTCACTTAGAATCGTCGTACCTAAATCCACTCATCATGCTGCTACTAGCCTTATGACGTTGATTTCATGGCTGAGTGATATTCCGTTGTACATAAGGACCACAACTTCTTTATCCATTTTTCTCTTTCCTGGGATATTTAAGGTGTAACGAAGTGGAGGTTCTTGTCAACAGAGCAGCCCTAAACTTTGGGGTGCCTGTGTCTTGCTGATTCTTATTTTTCCCAATTTATACGCCCATGAGTGGAAGTGCCCTATGCTCTCTAAGCTCAGTTTTTTCGATGTTTCAGGACACACCGTACACTTCTCCAGAGGGGCTGTTGGCAATTTACATCCCGCCCAACAGAGTAGCAAGGCTCCGTTTCTCCATGGCCTCTCCTGCATTTCTGGTTTTGACACTTTATTCAGCATGGCCCTTTTGACCGATGGGAAGCGAGACTTCTTTGTAGCGCTGATTTGCCTTTCCAGGTTGCTTGATTGGCCAAAAAGGGCGTATGCGTTTTTTCCTGAATATATTCAGGAAAAAACGCATACGCCCTTTTTGGCCAAAGGCATCATTGTCGAGGTTTTGCCGCTTTTCCCGTGCTTTAAAGGCGATTCGAATCTACCTCCTGAAATCTGTTTCCTGCAATTCTGCCGTGCTTTCAAATCCTCTTCGTTGCCTTCCCTCAATATATTTGAGGTCGAGAGTTATGATTTATAACTCTGCAGGTTTGTGAATTGCAGTGCCCCTGAGCTCCATTTTTCAACTCGCTTTCTTGGGAGCTGGCCGCAAAAGCGCAGGATTGCTTTAGGCCCTATTTTGGTCCCGGGCGGCAAGCTGAGCCTGTGGTTAATTCTTCTTCCTGATGGGAAAATAGAGTGACCTGTGCCTGTCCCAACACCTAGAGCTAGTGTCTCATTGGTTCCCCCTCTTCCCGTTCATCCTCAGGACAAATTGCAACCTGTACAGAACAGGAGGTTAAAGGTGCTGATTCTCCAAGGAGGGAGATTGCTAGTAAAGTGGCTGGAATGGCGAACCCGAGCACAAGGAGATGAGAAATGAGGTGCGTTTTAGAAACCTTTCCCGATCACACGGTGCACCATCTTCTGGGTTTCTCATGCATGTTTTCGAAGTAGGAAGATGCCCTTGAACCTGGAGATTTGGGACCCATGGGATGGGAACCACGCAGTATTACTTTAACGGGTCTGCGTTTGCTCACCCAACCTCACCAAACCTCTCAGCCCCAAGAGTGTCCACCCTTATGTCTCAATCAGCTGTGGGTCTAGATATGGTCAATCCAGATGGCATCACAGCCCCTGAACGAATTTAGTAAGAATTTCTCTATCTTTCACTGTCTTTGTTTCACGGGTTTTTAAAAGTGATTGATTTTTATAAAGGGGTTTAGCTGCTTTTCACTGCTGTGTTTATGCCGCTTTACACCCACTTGACTCACTTACAGAGAGATATCAATACATAGGTTTTAAGATTCTTACTAGTCAGATATATTCTTGGGCGGTGAATAGGGGGTGTTGAGTCCAGTTCACTGAGCAAGGAGTAGGTCGTGTCTATTACATATTGGGTTTATGGAACGGTCTGTGAGCTAATTTGAAACCCTTCTTTTATGCATCACCCCACCTCCCCTTTCCCGTTAAGCAGCCATAGTGTGTTTTCTAAACGTGTGACTCTGTTCTGTTTTGTAATTCAGTTCAAGGGTCGCGGTTTTTACATTCCCTCTATAAGTGATATCTTATGATAAGTGTCTTTTTCTGTGTGACTTATTTCACTTAGAATCGTCGTACCTAAATCCAGTCATCATGCTGCTACTAGCCTTATGACGTTGATTTCATGGCTGAGTGATATTCCATTGTACATAAGGACCACAACTTCTTTATCCATTTTTCTCTTTCCTGGGATATTTAAGGTGTAACGAAGTGGACGTTCTTGTCAACAGAGCAGCCCTAAACTTTGGGGTGCCTGTGTCTTGCTGATTTGTAGTTTTCCCAATTTATACGCCCATGAGTGGAAGTGCCCTATGCTCTCTAAGCTGAGTTTTTTCGATGTTTCAGGACACACCGTACACTTCTCCAGAGTGGCTGTTGGCAATTTACATCCCGCCCATCAGCGTAGCAGGGCTCCCGTTTCTCCATGGCCTGTTCTGCATTTCTGGTTTTGACACTTTATTCAGCATGGCCGTTTTGACCGATGGGAAGTGAGACTTCTTTGTAGCGCTGATTTGCCTTTCCAGGTTGCTTGGTTGGCCAAAAAGGGCGTATGCGTTTTTTCCTGAATATATTCAGGAAAAAACGCATACGCCCTTTTTGGCCAAGGGCATCATTGTCGAGGTTTTGCCGCTTTTCCCGTGCTTTAAAGGCGATTCGAATCTACCTCCTGAAATCTGTTTCCTGCAATTCTGCCTTGCTTTCAAATCCTCTTCGTGGCCTTCCCTCAATATATTTGAGGACGAGAGTTATGATTTATAACTCTGCAGGTTTGTGAATTGCAGTGCCCCTGAGCTCCATTTTTCAACTCGCTTTCTTGGGAGCTGGCCGCAAAAGCGCAGGATTGCTTTAGGCCCTATTTTGGTCCCGGGCGGCAGGCTGAGCCTGTGGTTAATTCTTCTTCCTGATGGGAAAATAGAGTGACCTGTGCCTGTCCCAACACCTAGAGCTAGTGTCTCATTGGTTCCCCCTCTTCCCGTTCATCCTCAGGACAAATTGCAACCTGTACGGAACAGGAGGTTAAAGGTGCTGATTCTCCAAGGAGGGAGATTGCTAGTAAAGCGGCTGGAATGGGGAACCCGAGCACAAGGAGATGAGAAATGAGGTCCCTTTTAGAAACCTTTCCCGATCACACGATGTACCATCTTCTGGGTTTCTCATGCATGTTTTCGATGTAGGAAGATGCCCTTGAATCTGGAGATTTGGGACCCATGGGATGGGTACCACGCAGTATTACTCTAAAGGGTCTGCGTTTGCTCACCCAACCTCACCAAACCTCTCAGCCCCAAGAGTGTCTGTCCACCCTTATGTCTCAATCAGCTGTGGGTCTAGATATGGTCAATCCAGGTGGCATCACAGCCCCTGGACGAATTTAGTAAGAATTTCTCTCTCTTTCACTGTCTTTGTTTCACGGGTTTTTAAAAGTGATTGATTTTTATAAAGGGGTTTAGCTGCTTTTCACTGCTGTGTTTATGCCGCTTTACACCCGCTTGACTCACTTACAAAGTGATATCAATACATAGGTTTTAACATTCTTACTAGTCAGATATATTCTTGGGTGGTGAATAGGGGGTGTTGAGTCCAGTTCACTGAGCAAGGGGTAGGTCGTGTCTATTACATATTGGGTTTATGGAACGGTCTCTGAGCTAATTTGAAACCCTTCTTTTATGCATCACCCCACCTCACCTTTCCCGTTAAGCAGCCATAGTGTGTTTTCTAAACGGGTGACTCTGTTCTGTTTTGTAATTCAGTTCAAGGGTAGCGGTTTTTACATTCCCTCTATAAGTGATATCTTATGATAAGTGTCTTTTTCTGTGTGACTTATTTCACTTAGAATCGTCATACCTAAATCCACTCATCATGCTGCTACTAGCCTTATGACGTTGATTTCATGGCTGAGTGATATTCCATTGTACATAAGGACCACAACTTCTTTATCCATTTTTCTCTTTCCTGGGATATTTAGGGTGTAACGAAGTGGAGGTTCTTGTCAACAGAGCAGCCCTAAACTTTGGGGTGCCTGTGTCTTGCTGATTTTTAGTTTTCCCAATTTATACGCCCATGAGTGGAAGTGCCCTATGCTCTCTAAGCTGAGTTTTTTCGATGTTTCAGGACACACCGTACACTTCTCCAGAGTGGCTGTTGGCAATTTACATCCCGCCCATCAGCGTAGCAAGGCTCCCGTTTCTCCATGGCCTGTCCTGCATTTCTGGTTTTGACACTTTATTCAGCATGGCCCTTTTGACCGATGGGAAGCGAGACTTCTTTGTAGCGCTGATTTGCCTTTCCAGGTTGCTTGGTTGGCCAAAAAGGGCGTATGCGTTTTTTCCTGAATATATTCAGGAAAAAACGCATACGCCCTTTTTGGCCAAGGGCATCATTGTCGAGGTTTTGCCGCTTTTCCCGTGCTTTAAAGGCGATTCGAATCTACCTCCTGAAATCTGTTTCCTGCAATTCTGCCTTGCTTTCAAATCCTCTTCGTTGCCTTCCCTCAATATATTTGAGGACGAGAGTTATCATTTATAACTCTGCAGGTTTGTGAATTGCAGTGCCCCTGAGCTCCATTTTTCAACTCGCTTTCTTGGGAGCTGGCCGCAAAAGCGCAGGATTGGTTCAGGCCCTATTCTGTTTCCGGGCGGAAGGCTGAGCCTGTGGTTAATTCTTCTTCCTGATGGGAAAATAGAGTGACCTGTGCCTGTCCCAACACCTAGAGCTAGTGTCTCATTGGTTCCCCCTCTTCCCGTTCATCCTCAGGACAAATTGCAACCTGTACGGAACAGGAGGTTAAAGGTGCTGATTCTCCAAGGAGGGAGATTGCTAGTAAAGCGGCTGGAATGGCGAACCCGAGCACAAGGAGATGAGAAATGAGGTGCGTTTTAGAAACTTTTCCCGATCACACGGTGCACCATCTTCTGGGTTTCTCATGCATGTTTTCGAAGTAGGAAGATGCCCTTGAACCTGGAGATTTGGGACCCATGGGATGGGAACCACGCAGTATTACTTTAAAGGGTCTGCGTTTGCTCACCCAACCTCACCAAACCTCTCAGCCCCAAGAGTGTCCACCCTTATGTCTCAATCAGCTGTGGGTCTAGATATGGTCAATCCAGGTGGCATCACAGCTCCTGGACGAATTTAGTAAGAATTTCTCTCTCTTTCACTGTCTTTGTTTCACGGGTTTTTAAAAGTGATTGATTTTTATAAAGGGGTTTAGCTGCTTTTCACTGCTGTGTTTATGCCACTTTACACCCGCTTGACTCACTTACAAAGTGATATCAATACATAGGTTTTAACATTCTTACTAGTCAGATATATTCTTGGGTGGTGAATAGGGGGTGTTGAGTCCAGTTCACTGAGCAAGGGGTAGGTCGTGTCTATTACATATTGGGTTTATGGAACGGTCTCTGAGCTAATTTAAAACCCTTCTTTTATGCATCACCCCACCTCACCTTTCCCGTTAAGCAGCCCTAGTGTGTTTTCTAAACGTGTGACTCTGTTCTGTTTTGTAATTCAGTTCAAGGGTAGCGGTTTTTACATTCCCTCTATAAGTGATATCTTATGATAAGTGTCTTTTTCTGTGTGACTTATTTCACTTAGAATCGTCGTACCTAAATCCACTCATCATGCTGCTACTAGCCTTATGACGTTGATTTCATGGCTGAGTGATATTCCATTGTACATAAGGACCACAACTTCTTTATCCATTTTTCTCTTTCCTGGGATATTTAGGGTGTAACGAAGTGGAGGTTCTTGTCAACAGAGCAGCCCTAAACTTTGGGGTGCCTGTGTCTTGCTGATTTTTAGTTTTCCCAATTTATACGCCCATGAGTGGAAGTGCCCTATGCTCTCTAAGCTGAGTTTTTTCGATGTTTCAGGACACACCGTACACTTCTCCAGAGTGGCTGTTGGCAATTTACATCCCGCCCATCAGCGTAGCAAGGCTCCCGTTTCTCCATGGCCTGTCCTGCATTTCTGGTTTTGACACTTTATTCAGCATGGCCCTTTTGACCGATGGGAAGCGAGACTTCTTTGTAGCGCTGATTTGCCTTTCCAGGTTGCTTGGTTGGCCAAAAAGGGCGTATGCGTTTTTTCCTGAATATATTCAGGAAAAAACGCATACGCCCTTTTTGGCCAAGGGCATCATTGTCGAGGTTTTGCCGCTTTTCCCGTGCTTTAAAGGCGATTCGAATCTACCTCCTGAAATCTGTTTCCTGCAATTCTGCCTTGCTTTCAAATCCTCTTCGTTGCCTTCCCTCAATATATTTGAGGACGAGAGTTATGATTTATAACTCTGCAGGTTTGTGAATTGCAGTGCCCCTGAGCTCCATTTTTCAACTCGCTTTCTTGGGAGCTGGCCGCAAAAGCGCAGGATTGCTTTAGGCCCTATTTTGGTCCCGGGCGGCAGGCTGAGCCTGTGGTTAATTCTTCTTCCTGATGGGAAAATAGAGTGACCTGTGCCTGTCCCAACACCTAGAGCTAGTGTCTCATTGGTTCCCCCTCTTCCCGTTCATCCTCAGGACAAATTGCAACCTGTACGGAACAGGAGGTTAAAGGTGCTGATTCTCCAAGGAGGGAGATTGCTAGTAAAGCGGCTGGAATGGGGAACCCGAGCACAAGGAGATGAGAAATGAGGTGCGTTTTAGAAACCTTTCCCGATCACACGGTGTACCATCTTCTGGGTTTCTCATGCATGTTTTCGATGTAGGAAGATGCCCTTGAATCTGGAGATTTGGGACCCATGGGATGGGTACCACGCAGTATTACTCTAAAGGGTCTGCGTTTGCTCACCCAACCTCACCAAACCTCTCAGCCCCAAGAGTGTCCACCCTTATGTCTCAATCAGCTGTGGGTCTAGATATGGTCAATCCAGGTGGCATCACAGCCCCTGAACGAATTTAGTAAGAATTTCTCTCTCTTTCACTGTCTTTGTTTCACGGGTTTTTAAAAGTGATTGATTTTTATAAAGGAGTTTACCTGCTTTTTACTGCTGTGTTTATGCCGCTTTACACCCACTTGACTCACTTACAGAGTGATATCAATACATAGGTTTTAACATTCTTACTAGTCAGATATATTCTTAGGTGGTGAATAGGGGGTGTTGAGTCCAGTTCACTGAGCAAGGAGTATGTCGTGTCTTTTACATATTGGGTTTATGGAATGGTATCTGAGCTAATTTGAAACCCTTCTTTTATGCATCACCCCACCTCACCTTTCCCGTTAAGCAGCCCTAGTGTGTTTTCTAAACGTGTGACTCTGTTCTGTTTTGTAATTCAGTTCAAGGGTAGCGGTTTTTACATTCCCTCTATAAGTGATATCTTATGATAAGTGTCTTTTTCTGTGTGACTTATTTCACTTAGAATCGTCGTACCTAAATCCACTCATCATGCTGCTACTAGCCTTATGACGTTGATTTCATGGCTGAGTGATATTCCGTTGTACATAAGGACCACAACTTCTTTATCCATTTTTCTCTTTCCTGGGATATTTAAGGTGTAACGAAGTGGAGGTTCTTGTCAACAGAGCAGCCCTAAACTTTGGGGTGCCTGTGTCTTGCTGATTCTTATTTTTCCCAATTTATACGCCCATGAGTGGAAGTGCCCTATGCTCTCTAAGCTCAGTTTTTTCGATGTTTCAGGACACACCGTACACTTCTCCAGAGGGGCTGTTGGCAATTTACATCCCGCCCAACAGAGTAGCAAGGCTCCGTTTCTCCATGGCCTCTCCTGCATTTCTGGTTTTGACACTTTATTCAGCATGGCCCTTTTGACCGATGGGAAGCGAGACTTCTTTGTAGCGCTGATTTGCCTTTCCAGGTTGCTTGATTGGCCAAAAAGGGCGTATGCGTTTTTTCCTGAATATATTCAGGAAAAAACGCATACGCCCTTTTTGGCCAAAGGCATCATTGTCGAGGTTTTGCCGCTTTTCCCGTGCTTTAAAGGCGATTCGAATCTACCTCCTGAAATCTGTTTCCTGCAATTCTGCCGTGCTTTCAAATCCTCTTCGTTGCCTTCCCTCAATATATTTGAGGTCGAGAGTTATGATTTATAACTCTGCAGGTTTGTGAATTGCAGTGCCCCTGAGCTCCATTTTTCAACTCGCTTTCTTGGGAGCTGGCCGCAAAAGCGCAGGATTGCTTTAGGCCCTATTTTGGTCCCGGGCGGCAAGCTGAGCCTGTGGTTAATTCTTCTTCCTGATGGGAAAATAGAGTGACCTGTGCCTGTCCCAACACCTAGAGCTAGTGTCTCATTGGTTCCCCCTCTTCCCGTTCATCCTCAGGACAAATTGCAACCTGTACAGAACAGGAGGTTAAAGGTGCTGATTCTCCAAGGAGGGAGATTGCTAGTAAAGTGGCTGGAATGGCGAACCCGAGCACAAGGAGATGAGAAATGAGGTGCGTTTTAGAAACCTTTCCCGATCACACGGTGCACCATCTTCTGGGTTTCTCATGCATGTTTTCGAAGTAGGAAGATGCCCTTGAACCTGGAGATTTGGGACCCATGGGATGGGAACCACGCAGTATTACTTTAACGGGTCTGCGTTTGCTCACCCAACCTCACCAAACCTCTCAGCCCCAAGAGTGTCCACCCTTATGTCTCAATCAGCTGTGGGTCTAGATATGGTCAATCCAGATGGCATCACAGCCCCTGAACGAATTTAGTAAGAATTTCTCTATCTTTCACTGTCTTTGTTTCACGGGTTTTTAAAAGTGATTGATTTTTATAAAGGGGTTTAGCTGCTTTTCACTGCTGTGTTTATGCCGCTTTACACCCACTTGACTCACTTACAGAGAGATATCAATACATAGGTTTTAAGATTCTTACTAGTCAGATATATTCTTGGGCGGTGAATAGGGGGTGTTGAGTCCAGTTCACTGAGCAAGGAGTAGGTCGTGTCTATTACATATTGGGTTTATGGAACGGTCTGTGAGCTAATTTGAAACCCTTCTTTTATGCATCACCCCACCTCCCCTTTCCCGTTAAGCAGCCATAGTGTGTTTTCTAAACGTGTGACTCTGTTCTGTTTTGTAATTCAGTTCAAGGGTCGCGGTTTTTACATTCCCTCTATAAGTGATATCTTATGATAAGTGTCTTTTTCTGTGTGACTTATTTCACTTAGAATCGTCGTACCTAAATCCAGTCATCATGCTGCTACTAGCCTTATGACGTTGATTTCATGGCTGAGTGATATTCCATTGTACATAAGGACCACAACTTCTTTATCCATTTTTCTCTTTCCTGGGATATTTAAGGTGTAACGAAGTGGACGTTCTTGTCAACAGAGCAGCCCTAAACTTTGGGGTGCCTGTGTCTTGCTGATTTGTAGTTTTCCCAATTTATACGCCCATGAGTGGAAGTGCCCTATGCTCTCTAAGCTGAGTTTTTTCGATGTTTCAGGACACACCGTACACTTCTCCAGAGTGGCTGTTGGCAATTTACATCCCGCCCATCAGCGTAGCAGGGCTCCCGTTTCTCCATGGCCTGTTCTGCATTTCTGGTTTTGACACTTTATTCAGCATGGCCGTTTTGACCGATGGGAAGTGAGACTTCTTTGTAGCGCTGATTTGCCTTTCCAGGTTGCTTGGTTGGCCAAAAAGGGCGTATGCGTTTTTTCCTGAATATATTCAGGAAAAAACGCATACGCCCTTTTTGGCCAAGGGCATCATTGTCGAGGTTTTGCCGCTTTTCCCGTGCTTTAAAGGCGATTCGAATCTACCTCCTGAAATCTGTTTCCTGCAATTCTGCCTTGCTTTCAAATCCTCTTCGTGGCCTTCCCTCAATATATTTGAGGACGAGAGTTATGATTTATAACTCTGCAGGTTTGTGAATTGCAGTGCCCCTGAGCTCCATTTTTCAACTCGCTTTCTTGGGAGCTGGCCGCAAAAGCGCAGGATTGCTTTAGGCCCTATTTTGGTCCCGGGCGGCAGGCTGAGCCTGTGGTTAATTCTTCTTCCTGATGGGAAAATAGAGTGACCTGTGCCTGTCCCAACACCTAGAGCTAGTGTCTCATTGGTTCCCCCTCTTCCCGTTCATCCTCAGGACAAATTGCAACCTGTACGGAACAGGAGGTTAAAGGTGCTGATTCTCCAAGGAGGGAGATTGCTAGTAAAGCGGCTGGAATGGGGAACCCGAGCACAAGGAGATGAGAAATGAGGTCCCTTTTAGAAACCTTTCCCGATCACACGATGTACCATCTTCTGGGTTTCTCATGCATGTTTTCGATGTAGGAAGATGCCCTTGAATCTGGAGATTTGGGACCCATGGGATGGGTACCACGCAGTATTACTCTAAAGGGTCTGCGTTTGCTCACCCAACCTCACCAAACCTCTCAGCCCCAAGAGTGTCTGTCCACCCTTATGTCTCAATCAGCTGTGGGTCTAGATATGGTCAATCCAGGTGGCATCACAGCCCCTGGACGAATTTAGTAAGAATTTCTCTCTCTTTCACTGTCTTTGTTTCACGGGTTTTTAAAAGTGATTGATTTTTATAAAGGGGTTTAGCTGCTTTTCACTGCTGTGTTTATGCCGCTTTACACCCGCTTGACTCACTTACAAAGTGATATCAATACATAGGTTTTAACATTCTTACTAGTCAGATATATTCTTGGGTGGTGAATAGGGGGTGTTGAGTCCAGTTCACTGAGCAAGGGGTAGGTCGTGTCTATTACATATTGGGTTTATGGAACGGTCTCTGAGCTAATTTGAAACCCTTCTTTTATGCATCACCCCACCTCACCTTTCCCGTTAAGCAGCCATAGTGTGTTTTCTAAACGGGTGACTCTGTTCTGTTTTGTAATTCAGTTCAAGGGTAGCGGTTTTTACATTCCCTCTATAAGTGATATCTTATGATAAGTGTCTTTTTCTGTGTGACTTATTTCACTTAGAATCGTCATACCTAAATCCACTCATCATGCTGCTACTAGCCTTATGACGTTGATTTCATGGCTGAGTGATATTCCATTGTACATAAGGACCACAACTTCTTTATCCATTTTTCTCTTTCCTGGGATATTTAGGGTGTAACGAAGTGGAGGTTCTTGTCAACAGAGCAGCCCTAAACTTTGGGGTGCCTGTGTCTTGCTGATTTTTAGTTTTCCCAATTTATACGCCCATGAGTGGAAGTGCCCTATGCTCTCTAAGCTGAGTTTTTTCGATGTTTCAGGACACACCGTACACTTCTCCAGAGTGGCTGTTGGCAATTTACATCCCGCCCATCAGCGTAGCAAGGCTCCCGTTTCTCCATGGCCTGTCCTGCATTTCTGGTTTTGACACTTTATTCAGCATGGCCCTTTTGACCGATGGGAAGCGAGACTTCTTTGTAGCGCTGATTTGCCTTTCCAGGTTGCTTGGTTGGCCAAAAAGGGCGTATGCGTTTTTTCCTGAATATATTCAGGAAAAAACGCATACGCCCTTTTTGGCCAAGGGCATCATTGTCGAGGTTTTGCCGCTTTTCCCGTGCTTTAAAGGCGATTCGAATCTACCTCCTGAAATCTGTTTCCTGCAATTCTGCCTTGCTTTCAAATCCTCTTCGTTGCCTTCCCTCAATATATTTGAGGACGAGAGTTATCATTTATAACTCTGCAGGTTTGTGAATTGCAGTGCCCCTGAGCTCCATTTTTCAACTCGCTTTCTTGGGAGCTGGCCGCAAAAGCGCAGGATTGGTTCAGGCCCTATTCTGTTTCCGGGCGGAAGGCTGAGCCTGTGGTTAATTCTTCTTCCTGATGGGAAAATAGAGTGACCTGTGCCTGTCCCAACACCTAGAGCTAGTGTCTCATTGGTTCCCCCTCTTCCCGTTCATCCTCAGGACAAATTGCAACCTGTACGGAACAGGAGGTTAAAGGTGCTGATTCTCCAAGGAGGGAGATTGCTAGTAAAGCGGCTGGAATGGCGAACCCGAGCACAAGGAGATGAGAAATGAGGTGCGTTTTAGAAACTTTTCCCGATCACACGGTGCACCATCTTCTGGGTTTCTCATGCATGTTTTCGAAGTAGGAAGATGCCCTTGAACCTGGAGATTTGGGACCCATGGGATGGGAACCACGCAGTATTACTTTAAAGGGTCTGCGTTTGCTCACCCAACCTCACCAAACCTCTCAGCCCCAAGAGTGTCCACCCTTATGTCTCAATCAGCTGTGGGTCTAGATATGGTCAATCCAGGTGGCATCACAGCTCCTGGACGAATTTAGTAAGAATTTCTCTCTCTTTCACTGTCTTTGTTTCACGGGTTTTTAAAAGTGATTGATTTTTATAAAGGGGTTTAGCTGCTTTTCACTGCTGTGTTTATGCCACTTTACACCCGCTTGACTCACTTACAAAGTGATATCAATACATAGGTTTTAACATTCTTACTAGTCAGATATATTCTTGGGTGGTGAATAGGGGGTGTTGAGTCCAGTTCACTGAGCAAGGGGTAGGTCGTGTCTATTACATATTGGGTTTATGGAACGGTCTCTGAGCTAATTTAAAACCCTTCTTTTATGCATCACCCCACCTCACCTTTCCCGTTAAGCAGCCCTAGTGTGTTTTCTAAACGTGTGACTCTGTTCTGTTTTGTAATTCAGTTCAAGGGTAGCGGTTTTTACATTCCCTCTATAAGTGATATCTTATGATAAGTGTCTTTTTCTGTGTGACTTATTTCACTTAGAATCGTCGTACCTAAATCCACTCATCATGCTGCTACTAGCCTTATGACGTTGATTTCATGGCTGAGTGATATTCCATTGTACATAAGGACCACAACTTCTTTATCCATTTTTCTCTTTCCTGGGATATTTAGGGTGTAACGAAGTGGAGGTTCTTGTCAACAGAGCAGCCCTAAACTTTGGGGTGCCTGTGTCTTGCTGATTTTTAGTTTTCCCAATTTATACGCCCATGAGTGGAAGTGCCCTATGCTCTCTAAGCTGAGTTTTTTCGATGTTTCAGGACACACCGTACACTTCTCCAGAGTGGCTGTTGGCAATTTACATCCCGCCCATCAGCGTAGCAAGGCTCCCGTTTCTCCATGGCCTGTCCTGCATTTCTGGTTTTGACACTTTATTCAGCATGGCCCTTTTGACCGATGGGAAGCGAGACTTCTTTGTAGCGCTGATTTGCCTTTCCAGGTTGCTTGGTTGGCCAAAAAGGGCGTATGCGTTTTTTCCTGAATATATTCAGGAAAAAACGCATACGCCCTTTTTGGCCAAGGGCATCATTGTCGAGGTTTTACCGCTTTTCCCGTGCTTTAAAGGCGATTCGAATCTACCTCCTGAAATCTGTTTCCTGCAATTCTGCCTTGCTTTCAAATCCTCTTCGTGGCCTTCCCTCAATATATTTGAGGACGAGAGTTATCATTTATAACTCTGCAGGTTTGTGAATTGCAGTGCCCCTGAGCTCCATTTTTCAACTCGCTTTCTTGGGAGCTGGCCGCAAAAGCGCAGGATTGCTTTAGGCCCTATTTTGGTCCCGGGCGGCAGGCTGAGCCTGTGGTTAATTCTTCTTCCTGATGGGAAAATAGAGTGACCTGTGCCTGTCCCAACACCTAGAGCTAGTGTCTCATTGGTTCCCCCTCTTCCCGTTCATCCTCAGGACAAATTGCAACCTGTACGGAACAGGAGGTTAAAGGTGCTGATTCTCCAAGGAGGGAGATTGTTAGTAAAGCGGCTGGAATGGGGAACCCGAGCACAAGGAGATGAGAAATGAGGTGCGTTTTAGAAACCTTTCCCGATCACACGGTGTACCATCTTCTGGGTTTCTCATGCATGTTTTCGATGTAGAAAGATGCCCTTGAATCTGGAGATTTGGGACCCATGGGATGGGTACCACGCAGTATTACTCTAAAGGGTCTGCGTTTGCTCACCCAACCTCACCAAACCTCTCAGCCCCAAGAGTGTCCACCCTTATGTCTCAATCAGCTGTGGGTCTAGATATGGTCAATCCAGGTGGCATCACAGCCCCTGAACGAATTTAGTAAGAATTTCTCTCTCTTTCACTGTCTTTGTTTCACGGGTTTTTAAAAGTGATTGATTTTTATAAAGGAGTTTAGCTGCTTTTTACTGCTGTGTTTATGCCGCTTTACACCCACTTGACTCACTTACAGAGTGATATCAATACATAGGTTTTAACATTCTTACTAGTCAGATATATTCTTAGGTGGTGAATAGGGGGTGTTGAGTCCAGTTCACTGAGCAAGGAGTATATCGTGTCTTTTACATATTGGGTTTATGGAATGGTATCTGAGCTAATTTGAAACCCTTCTTTTATGCATCACCCCACCTCACCTTTCCCGTTAAGCAGCCCTAGTGTGTTTTCTAAACGTGTGACTCTGTTCTGTTTTGTAATTCAGTTCAAGGGTAGCGGTTTTTACATTCCCTCTATAAGTGATATCTTATGATAAGTGTCTTTTTCTGTGTGACTTATTTCACTTAGAATCGTCGTACCTAAATCCACTCATCATGCTGCTACTAGCCTTATGACGTTGATTTCATGGCTGAGTGATATTCCGTTGTACATAAGGACCACAACTTCTTTATCCATTTTTCTCTTTCCTGGGATATTTAAGGTGTAACGAAGTGGAGGTTCTTGTCAACAGAGCAGCCCTAAACTTTGGGGTGCCTGTGTCTTGCTGATTCTTATTTTTCCCAATTTATACGCCCATGAGTGGAAGTGGCCTATGCTCTCTAAGCTGAGTTTTTTCGATGTTTCAGGACACACCGTACACTTCTCCAGAGGGGCTGTTGGCAATTTACATCCCGCCCAACAGAGTAGCAAGGCTCCGTTTCTCCATGGCCTCTCCTGCAATTCTGGGTTTGACACTTTATTCAGCATGGCCCTTTTGACCGATGGGAAGCGAGACTTCTTTGTAGCGCTGATTTGCCTTTCCAGGTTGCTTGATTGGCCAAAAAGGGCGTATGCGTTTTTTCCTGAATATATTCAGGAAAAAACGCATACGCCCTTTTTGGCCAAGGGCATCATTGTCGAGGTTTTGCCGCTTTTCCCGTGCTTTAAAGGCGATTCGAATCTACCTCCTGAAATCTGTTTCCTGCAATTCTGCCGTGCTTTCAAATCCTCTTCGTTGCCTTCCCTCAATATATTTGAGGTCGAGAGTTATGATTTATAACTCTGCAGGTTTGTGAATTGCAGTGCCCCTGAGCTCCATTTTTCAACTCGCTTTCTTGGGAGCTGGCCGCAAAAGCGCAGGATTGCTTTAGGCCCTATTTTGGTCCCGGGCGGCAAGCTGAGCCTGTGGTTAATTCTTCTTCCTGATGGGAAAATAGAGTGACCTGTGCCTGTCCCAACACCTAGAGCTAGTGTCTCATTGGTTCCCCCTCTTCCCGTTCATCCTCAGGACAAATTGCAACCTGTACAGAACAGGAGGTTAAAGGTGCTGATTCTCCAAGGAGGGAGATTGCTAGTAAAGCGGCTGGAATGGCGAACCCGAGCACAAGGAGATGAGAAATGAGGTGCGTTTTAGAAACCTTTCCCGATCACACGGTGCACCATCTTATGGGTTTCTCATGCATGTTTTCGAAGTAGGAAGATGCCCTTGAACCTGGAGATTTGGGACCCATGGGATGGGAACCACGCAGTATTACTTTAAAGGGTCTGCGTTTGCTCACCCAACCTCACCAAACCTCTCAGCCCCAAGAGTGTCCACCCTTATGTCTCAATCAGCTGTGGGTCTAGATATGGTCAATCCAGGTGGCATCAGAGCCCCTGAACGAATTTAGTAAGAATTTCTCTCTCTTTCACTGTCTTTGTTTCACGGGTTTTTAAAAGTGATTGATTTTTATAAAGGGGTTTAGCTGCTTTTCACTGCTGTGTTTATGCCGCTTTACACCCACTTGACTCACTTACAGAGTGATATCAATACATAGGTTTTAAGATTCTTACTAGTCAGATATATTCTTGGGCGGTGAATAGGGGGTGTTGAGTCCAGATCACTGAGCAAGGAGTAGGTCTTGTCTATTACATATTGGGTTTATGGAACGGTATCTGAGCTAATTTGAAACCCTTCTTTTATGCATCACCCCACCTCACCTTTCCCGTTAAGCAGCCATAGTGTGTTTTCTAAACGTGTGACTCTGTTCTGTTTTGTAATTCTGTTTAAGGGTAGCGGTTTTTACATTCCCTCTATAAGTGATATCTTATGATAAGTGTCTTTTTCTGTGTGACTTATTTCACTTAGAATCGTCGTACCTAAATCCACTCATCATGCTGCTACTAGCCTTATGACGTTGATTTCATGGCTGAGTGATATTCCATTGTACATAAGGACCACAGCGTCTTTATCCATTTTTCTCTTTCCTGGGATATTTAAGGTGTAACTAAGTGGAGTTTCTTGTCAACAGAGCAGCCCTAAACTTTGGGGTGCCTGTGTCTTGCTGATTTTTAGTTTTCCCAATTTATACGCCCATGAGTGGAAGTGCCCTATGCTCTCTAAGCTGAGTTTTTTCGATGTTTCAGGACACACCGTACACTTCTCTAGAGGGGCTGTTGGCAATTTACATCCCGCCCATCAGCGTAGCAAGGCTCCCGTTTCTCCATGGCCTGTCCTGCATTTCTGGTTTTGACACTTTATTCAGCATGGCCCTTTGGACCGATGGGAAGCGAGACTTCTTTGTAGCGCTGATTTGCCTTTCCAGGTTGCTTGGTTGGCCAAAAAGGGCGTATGCGTTTTTTCCTGAATATATTCAGGAAAAAACGCATACGCCCTTTTTGGCCAAGGGCATCATTGTCGAGGTTTTGCCGCTTTTCCCGTGCTTTAAAGG
Source organism: Balaenoptera borealis (assembly GCF_965194805.1). Lineage (NCBI taxonomy): Eukaryota > Metazoa > Chordata > Mammalia > Artiodactyla > Balaenopteridae > Balaenoptera > Balaenoptera borealis. The sequence continues at coordinate 175,694 of NW_028122961.1, forward strand.
CGATTGGAATCTACCTCCTGAAATCTGTTTCCTGCAATTCTGCCTTGCTTTCAAATCCTCTTCGTTGTCTTCCATCAATATATTTGAGGACGAGAGTTATGATTTATAACTCTGCAGGTTTGTGGATTGCAGTGCCCCTGAGCTCCATTTTTCAACTCGCTTTCTTGGGAGCTGGCCGCAAAAGCGCAGGATTGCTTCAGGCCCTATTCTGTTTCCGGGCGGAAGGCTGAGCCTGTGGTTAATTCTTCTTCCTGATGGGAAAATAGAGTGACCTGTGCCTGTCCCAACACCTAGAGCTAGTGTCTCATTGGTTCCCCCTCTTCCCGTTCATCCTCAGGACAAATTGCAACCTGTACGGAACAGGAGGTTAAGGGTGCTGATTCTCCAAGGAGGGAGATTGCTAGCAAAGGGGCTGGAATGGCGAACCCAAGCACAAGGAGATGAGAAATGAGGTGCGTTTTAGAAACCTTTCCCGATCACACGGTGCACCATCTTCTGGGTTTCTCATGCATGTTTTCGAAGTAGGAAGATGCCCTTGAACCTGGAGATTTGGGACCCATGGGATGGGAACCACGCAGTATTACTTTAACGGGTCTGCGTTTGCTCACCCAACCTCACCAAAACTCTCAGCCCCAAGAGTGTCCACCCTTATGTCTCAATCAGCTGTGGGTCTAGATATGGTCAATCCAGGTGGCATCAGAGCCCCTGAACGAATTTAGTAAGAATTTCTCTATCTTTCACTGTCTTTGTTTCACGGGTTTTTAAAAGTGATTGATTTTTATAAAGGGGTTTAGCTGCTTTTCACTGCTGTGTTTATGCCGCTTTACACCCACTTGACTCACTTACAGAGAGATATCAATACATAGCTTTTAAGATTCTTACTAGTCAGATATATTCTTGGGCGGTGAATAGGGGGTGTTGAGTCCAGTTCACTGAGCAAGGAGTAGGTCGTGTCTATTACATATTGGGTTTATGGAACGGTCTGTGAGCTAATTTGAAACCCTTCTTTTATGCATCACCCCACCTCCCCTTTCTCGTTAAGCAGCCATAGTGTGTTTTCTAAACGTGTGACTCTGTTCTGTTTTGTAATTCAGTTCAAGGGTCGCGGTTTTTACATTCCCTCTATAAGTGATATCTTATGATAAGTGTCTTTTTCTGTGTGACTTATTTCACTTAGAATCGTCGTACCTAAATCCACTCATCATGCTGCTACTAGCCTTATGTCGTTGATTTCATGGCTGAGTGATATTCCATTGTACATAAGGACCACAACTTCTTTATCCATTTTTCTCCTTCCTGGGATATTTAAGGTGTAACGAAGTGGAGGTTCTTGTCAACAGAGCAGCCCTAAACTTTGGGGTGCCTGTGTCTTGCTGATTTGTAGTTTTCCCAATTTATACGCCCATGAGTGGAAGTGCCCTATGCTCTCTAAGCTGAGTTTTTTCGATGTTTCAGGACACACCGTACACTTCTCCAGAGTGGCTGTTGGCAATTTACATCCCGCCCATCACCGTAGCAGGGCTCCCGTTTCTCCATGGCCTGTTCTGCATTTCTGGTTTTGACACTTTATTCAGCATGGCCCTTTTGACCGATGGGAAGCGAGACTTCTTTGTAGCGCTGATTTGCCTTTCCAGGTTGCTTGGTTGGCCAAAAAGGGCGTATGCGTTTTTTCCTGAATATATTCAGGAAAAAACGCATACGCCCTTTTTGGCCAAGGGCATCATTGTCGAGGTTTTGCCGCTTTTCCCGTGCTTTAAAGGCGATTCGAATCTACCTCCTGAAATCTGTTTCCTGCAATTCTGCCTTGCTTTCAAATCCTCTTCGTGGCCTTCCCTCAATATATTTGAGGACGAGAGTTATGATTTATAACTCTGCAGGTTTGTGAATTGCAGTGCCCCTGAGCTCCATTTTTCAACTCGCTTTCTTGGGAGCTGGCCGCAAAAGCGCAGGATTGCTTTAGGCCCTATTTTGGTCCCGGGCGGCAGGCTGAGCCTGTGGTTAATTCTTCTTCCTGCTGGGAAAATAGAGTGACCTGTGCCTGTCCCAACACCTAGAGCTAGTGTCTCATTGGTTCCCCCTCTTCCCGTTCATCCTCAGGACAAATTGTAACCTGTACGGAACAGGAGGTTAAAGGTGCTGATTCTCCAAGGAGGGAGATTGTTAGTAAAGCGGCTGGAATGGCGAACCCGAGCACAAGGAGATGAGAAATGAGGTGCGTTTTAGAAACCTTTCCCGATCACACGGTGTACCATATTCTGGGTTTCTCATGCATGTTTTCGATGTAGGAAGATGCCCTTGAATCTGGAGATTTGGGACCCATGGGATGGGTACCACGCAGTATTACTCTAAAGGGTCTGCGTTTGCTCACCCAACCTCACCAAACCTCTCAGCCCCAAGAGTGTCTGTCCACCCTTATGTCTCAATCAGCTGTGGTTCTAGATATGGTCAATCCAGGTGGCATCACAGCCCCTGAACGAATTTAGTAAGAATTTCTCTCTCTTTCACTGTCTTTGTTTCACGGGTTTTTAAAAGTGATTGATTTTTATAAAGGGGTTTAGCTGCTTTTCACTGCTGTGTTTATGCCGCTTTACACCCACTTGACTCACTTACAGAGTGATATCAATACATAGGTTTTAACATTCTTATTAGTCAGATATATTCTTGTGTGGTGAATAGGGGGTGTTGAGTCCAGTTCACTGAGCAAGGAGTAGGTCGTGTCTGTTACATATTGGGTTTATGGAACGGTATCTGAGCTAATTTGAGCCCCTTCTTTTATGCATCACCCCACCTCACCTTTCCCGTTAAGCAGCCATAGTGTGTTTTCTAAACGTGTGACTCTGTTCTGTTTTGTAATTCAGTTCAAGGGTAGCAATTTTTACATTCCCTCTATAAGTGATATCTTAGGATAAGTGTCTTTTTCTGTGTGACTTATTTCACTTAGAATCGTCGTACCTAAATCCACTCATCATGCTGCTACTAGCCTTATGACGTTGATTTCATGGCTGAGTGATATTCCATTGTACATAAGGACCACAACTTCTTTATCCATTTTTCTCTTTCCTGGGATATTTAGGGTGTAACGAAGTGGAGGTTCTTGTCAACAGAGCAGCCCTAAACTTTGGGGTGCCTGTGCCTTGCTGATTTTTAGTTTTCCCAATTTATACGCCCATGAGTGGAAGTGCCCTATGCTCTCTAAGCTGAGTTTTTTCGATGTTTCAGGACACACCGTACACTTCTCCAGAGTGGCTGTTGGCAATTTACATCCCGCCCATCAGCGTAGCAAGGCTCCCGTTTCTCCATGGCCTGTCATGCATTTCTGGGTTTGACACTTTATTCAGCATGGCCCTTTTGACCGATGGGAAGCGAGACTTCTTTGTAGCGCTGATTTGCCTTTCCAGGTTGCTTGGTTGGCCAAAAAGGGCGTATGCGTTTTTTCCTGAATATATTCAGGAAAAAACGCATACGCCCTTTTTGGCCAAGGGCATCATTGTCGAGGTTTTGCCGCTTTTCCCGTGCTTTAAAGGCGATTCGAATCTACCTCCTGAAATCTGTTTCCTGCAATTCTGCCTTGCTTTCAAATCCTCTTCGTTGCCTTCCCTCAATATATTTGAGGACGAGAGTTATGATTTATAACTCTGCAGGTTTGTGAATTGCAGTGCCCCTGAGCTCCATTTTTCAACTCGCTTTCTTGGGAGCTGGCCGCAAAAGCGCAGGATTGCTTTAGGCCCTATTTTGGTCCCGGGCGGCAAGCTGAGCCTGTGGTTAATTCTTCTTCCTGATGGGAAAATAGAGTGACCTGTGCCTGTCCCAACACCTAGAGCTAGTGTCTCATTGGTTCCCCCTCTTCCCGTTCATCCTCAGGACAAATTGCAACCTGTACAGAACAGGAGGTTAAAGGTGCTGATTCTCCAAGGAGGGAGATTGCTAGTAAAGTGGCTGGAATGGCGAACCCGAGCACAAGGAGATGAGAAATGAGGTGCGTTTTAGAAACCTTTCCCGATCACACGGTGCACCATCTTATGGGTTTCTCATGCATGTTTTCGAAGTAGGAAGATGCCCTTGAACCTGGAGATTTGGGACCCATGGGATGGGAACCACGCAGTATTACTTTAACGGGTCTGCGTTTGCTCACCCAACCTCACCAAACCTCTCAGCCCCAAGAGTGTCCACCCTTATGTCTCAATCAGCTGTGGGTCTAGATATGGTCAATCCAGATGGCATCACAGCCCCTGAACGAATTTAGTAAGAATTTCTCTATCTTTCACTGTCTTTGTTTCACGGGTTTTTAAAAGTGATTGATTTTTATAAAGGGGTTTAGCTGCTTTTCACTGCTGTGTTTATGCCGCTTTACACCCACTTGACTCACTTACAGAGAGATATCAATACATAGGTTTTAAGATTCTTACTAGTCAGATATATTCTTGGGCGGTGAATAGGGGGTGTTGAGTCCAGTTCACTGAGCAAGGAGTAGGTCGTGTCTATTACATATTGGGTTTATGGAACGGTCTGTGAGCTAATTTGAAACCCTTCTTTTATGCATCACCCCACCTCCCCTTTCCCGTTAAGCAGCCATAGTGTGTTTTCTAAACGTGTGACTCTGTTCTGTTTTGTAATTCAGTTCAAGGGTCGCGGTTTTTACATTCCCTCTATAAGTGATATCTTATGATAAGTGTCTTTTTCTGTGTGACTTATTTCACTTAGAATCGTCGTACCTAAATCCAGTCATCATGCTGCTACTAGCCTTATGACGTTGATTTCATGGCTGAGTGATATTCCATTGTACATAAGGACCACAACTTCTTTATCCATTTTTCTCTTTCCTGGGATATTTAAGGTGTAACGAAGTGGACGTTCTTGTCAACAGAGCAGCCCTAAACTTTGGGGTGCCTGTGTCTTGCTGATTTGTAGTTTTCCCAATTTATACGCCCATGAGTGGAAGTGCCCTATGCTCTCTAAGCTGAGTTTTTTCGATGTTTCAGGACACACCGTACACTTCTCCAGAGTGGCTGTTGGCAATTTACATCCCGCCCATCAGCGTAGCAGGGCTCCCGTTTCTCCATGGCCTGTTCTGCATTTCTGGTTTTGACACTTTATTCAGCATGGCCCTTTTGACCGATGGGAAGCGAGACTTCTTTGTAGCGCTGATTTGCCTTTCCAGGTTGCTTGGTTGGCCAAAAAGGGCGTATGCGTTTTTTCCTGAATATATTCAGGAAAAAACGCATACGCCCTTTTTGGCCAAGGGCATCATTGTCGAGGTTTTGCCGCTTTTCCCGTGCTTTAAAGGCGATTCGAATCTACCTCCTGAAATCTGTTTCCTGCAATTCTGCCTTGCTTTCAAATCCTCTTCGTGGCCTTCCCTCAATATATTTGAGGACGAGAGTTATGATTTATAACTCTGCAGGTTTGTGAATTGCAGTGCCCCTGAGCTCCATTTTTCAACTCGCTTTCTTGGGAGCTGGCCGCAAAAGCGCAGGATTGCTTTAGGCCCTATTTTGGTCCCGGGCGGCAGGCTGAGCCTGTGGTTAATTCTTCTTCCTGATGGGAAAATAGAGTGACCTGTGCCTGTCCCAACACCTAGAGCTAGTGTCTCATTGGTTCCCCCTCTTCCCGTTCATCCTCAGGACAAATTGCAACCTGTACGGAACAGGAGGTTAAAGGTGCTGATTCTCCAAGGAGGGAGATTGCTAGTAAAGCGGCTGGAATGGGGAACCCGAGCACAAGGAGATGAGAAATGAGGTCCCTTTTAGAAACCTTTCCCGATCACACGATGTACCATCTTCTGGGTTTCTCATGCATGTTTTCGATGTAGGAAGATGCCCTTGAATCTGGAGATTTGGGACCCATGGGATGGGTACCACGCAGTATTACTCTAAAGGGTCTGCGTTTGCTCACCCAACCTCACCAAACCTCTCAGCCCCAAGAGTGTCTGTCCACCCTTATGTCTCAATCAGCTGTGGGTCTAGATATGGTCAATCCAGGTGGCATCACAGCCCCTGGACGAATTTAGTAAGAATTTCTCTCTCTTTCACTGTCTTTGTTTCACGGGTTTTTAAAAGTGATTGATTTTTATAAAGGGGTTTAGCTGCTTTTCACTGCTGTGTTTATGCCGCTTTACACCCGCTTGACTCACTTACAAAGTGATATCAATACATAGGTTTTAACATTCTTACTAGTCAGATATATTCTTGGGTGGTGAATAGGGGGTGTTGAGTCCAGTTCACTGAGCAAGGGGTAGGTCGTGTCTATTACATATTGGGTTTATGGAACGGTCTCTGAGCTAATTTGAAACCCTTCTTTTATGCATCACCCCACCTCACCTTTCCCGTTAAGCAGCCATAGTGTGTTTTCTAAACGGGTGACTCTGTTCTGTTTTGTAATTCAGTTCAAGGGTAGCGGTTTTTACATTCCCTCTATAAGTGATATCTTATGATAAGTGTCTTTTTCTGTGTGACTTATTTCACTTAGAATCGTCATACCTAAATCCACTCATCATGCTGCTACTAGCCTTATGACGTTGATTTCATGGCTGAGTGATATTCCATTGTACATAAGGACCACAACTTCTTTATCCATTTTTCTCTTTCCTGGGATATTTAGGGTGTAACGAAGTGGAGGTTCTTGTCAACAGAGCAGCCCTAAACTTTGGGGTGCCTGTGTCTTGCTGATTTTTAGTTTTCCCAATTTATACGCCCATGAGTGGAAGTGCCCTATGCTCTCTAAGCTGAGTTTTTTCGATGTTTCAGGACACACCGTACACTTCTCCAGAGTGGCTGTTGGCAATTTACATCCCGCCCATCAGCGTAGCAAGGCTCCCGTTTCTCCATGGCCTGTCCTGCATTTCTGGTTTTGACACTTTATTCAGCATGGCCCTTTTGACCGATGGGAAGCGAGACTTCTTTGTAGCGCTGATTTGCCTTTCCAGGTTGCTTGGTTGGCCAAAAAGGGCGTATGCGTTTTTTCCTGAATATATTCAGGAAAAAACGCATACGCCCTTTTTGGCCAAGGGCATCATTGTCGAGGTTTTGCCGCTTTTCCCGTGCTTTAAAGGCGATTCGAATCTACCTCCTGAAATCTGTTTCCTGCAATTCTGCCTTGCTTTCAAATCCTCTTCGTTGCCTTCCCTCAATATATTTGAGGACGAGAGTTATGATTTATAACTCTGCAGGTTTGTGAATTGCAGTGCCCCTGAGCTCCATTTTTCAACTCGCTTTCTTGGGAGCTGGCCGCAAAAGCGCAGGATTGCTTTAGGCCCTATTTTGGTCCCGGGCGGCAGGCTGAGCCTGTGGTTAATTCTTCTTCCTGATGGGAAAATAGAGTGACCTGTGCCTGTCCCAACACCTAGAGCTAGTGTCTCATTGGTTCCCCCTCTTCCCGTTCATCCTCAGGACAAATTGCAACCTGTACGGAACAGGAGGTTAAAGGTGCTGATTCTCCAAGGAGGGAGATTGCTAGTAAAGCGGCTGGAATGGGGAACCCGAGCACAAGGAGATGAGAAATGAGGTGCGTTTTAGAAACCTTTCCCGATCACACGGTGTACCATCTTCTGGGTTTCTCATGCATGTTTTCGATGTAGGAAGATGCCCTTGAATCTGGAGATTTGGGACCCATGGGATGGGTACCACGCAGTATTACTCTAAAGGGTCTGCGTTTGCTCACCCAACCTCACCAAACCTCTCAGCCCCAAGAGTGTCCACCCTTATGTCTCAATCAGCTGTGGGTCTAGATATGGTCAATCCAGGTGGCATCACAGCCCCTGAACGAATTTAGTAAGAATTTCTCTCTCTTTCACTGTCTTTGTTTCACGGGTTTTTAAAAGTGATTGATTTTTATAAAGGAGTTTACCTGCTTTTTACTGCTGTGTTTATGCCGCTTTACACCCACTTGACTCACTTACAGAGTGATATCAATACATAGGTTTTAACATTCTTACTAGTCAGATATATTCTTAGGTGGTGAATAGGGGGTGTTGAGTCCAGTTCACTGAGCAAGGAGTATGTCGTGTCTTTTACATATTGGGTTTATGGAATGGTATCTGAGCTAATTTGAAACCCTTCTTTTATGCATCACCCCACCTCACCTTTCCCGTTAAGCAGCCCTAGTGTGTTTTCTAAACGTGTGACTCTGTTCTGTTTTGTAATTCAGTTCAAGGGTAGCGGTTTTTACATTCCCTCTATAAGTGATATCTTATGATAAGTGTCTTTTTCTGTGTGACTTATTTCACTTAGAATCGTCGTACCTAAATCCACTCATCATGCTGCTACTAGCCTTATGACGTTGATTTCATGGCTGAGTGATATTCCGTTGTACATAAGGACCACAACTTCTTTATCCATTTTTCTCTTTCTTGGGATATTTAAGGTGTAACGAAGTGGAGGTTCTTGTCAACAGAGCAGCCCTAAACTTTGGGGTGCCTGTGTCTTGCTGATTCTTATTTTTCCCAATTTATACGCCCATGAGTGGAAGTGCCCTATGCTCTCTAAGCTCAGTTTTTTCGATGTTTCAGGACACACCGTACACTTCTCCAGAGGGGCTGTTGGCAATTTACATCCCGCCCAACAGAGTAGCAAGGCTCCGTTTCTCCATGGCCTCTCCTGCATTTCTGGTTTTGACACTTTATTCAGCATGGCCCTTTTGACCGATGGGAAGCGAGACTTCTTTGTAGCGCTGATTTGCCTTTCCAGGTTGCTTGATTGGCCAAAAAGGGCGTATGCGTTTTTTCCTGAATATATTCAGGAAAAAACGCATACGCCCTTTTTGGCCAAAGGCATCATTGTCGAGGTTTTGCCGCTTTTCCCGTGCTTTAAAGGCGATTCGAATCTACCTCCTGAAATCTGTTTCCTGCAATTCTGCCGTGCTTTCAAATCCTCTTCGTTGCCTTCCCTCAATATATTTGAGGTCGAGAGTTATGATTTATAACTCTGCAGGTTTGTGAATTGCAGTGCCCCTGAGCTCCATTTTTCAACTCGCTTTCTTGGGAGCTGGCCGCAAAAGCGCAGGATTGCTTTAGGCCCTATTTTGGTCCCGGGCGGCAAGCTGAGCCTGTGGTTAATTCTTCTTCCTGATGGGAAAATAGAGTGACCTGTGCCTGTCCCAACACCTAGAGCTAGTGTCTCATTGGTTCCCCCTCTTCCCGTTCATCCTCAGGACAAATTGCAACCTGTACAGAACAGGAGGTTAAAGGTGCTGATTCTCCAAGGAGGGAGATTGCTAGTAAAGTGGCTGGAATGGCGAACCCGAGCACAAGGAGATGAGAAATGAGGTGCGTTTTAGAAACCTTTCCCGATCACACGGTGCACCATCTTATGGGTTTCTCATGCATGTTTTCGAAGTAGGAAGATGCCCTTGAACCTGGAGATTTGGGACCCATGGGATGGGAACCACGCAGTATTACTTTAACGGGTCTGCGTTTGCTCACCCAACCTCACCAAACCTCTCAGCCCCAAGAGTGTCCACCCTTATGTCTCAATCAGCTGTGGGTCTAGATATGGTCAATCCAGATGGCATCACAGCCCCTGAACGAATTTAGTAAGAATTTCTCTATCTTTCACTGTCTTTGTTTCACGGGTTTTTAAAAGTGATTGATTTTTATAAAGGGGTTTAGCTGCTTTTCACTGCTGTGTTTATGCCGCTTTACACCCACTTGACTCACTTACAGAGAGATATCAATACATAGGTTTTAAGATTCTTACTAGTCAGATATATTCTTGGGCGGTGAATAGGGGGTGTTGAGTCCAGTTCACTGAGCAAGGAGTAGGTCGTGTCTATTACATATTGGGTTTATGGAACGGTCTGTGAGCTAATTTGAAACCCTTCTTTTATGCATCACCCCACCTCCCCTTTCCCGTTAAGCAGCCATAGTGTGTTTTCTAAACGTGTGACTCTGTTCTGTTTTGTAATTCAGTTCAAGGGTCGCGGTTTTTACATTCCCTCTATAAGTGATATCTTATGATAAGTGTCTTTTTCTGTGTGACTTATTTCACTTAGAATCGTCGTACCTAAATCCAGTCATCATGCTGCTACTAGCCTTATGACGTTGATTTCATGGCTGAGTGATATTCCATTGTACATAAGGACCACAACTTCTTTATCCATTTTTCTCTTTCCTGGGATATTTAAGGTGTAACGAAGTGGACGTTCTTGTCAACAGAGCAGCCCTAAACTTTGGGGTGCCTGTGTCTTGCTGATTTGTAGTTTTCCCAATTTATACGCCCATGAGTGGAAGTGCCCTATGCTCTCTAAGCTGAGTTTTTTCGATGTTTCAGGACACACCGTACACTTCTCCAGAGTGGCTGTTGGCAATTTACATCCCGCCCATCAGCGTAGCAGGGCTCCCGTTTCTCCATGGCCTGTTCTGCATTTCTGGTTTTGACACTTTATTCAGCATGGCCCTTTTGACCGATGGGAAGCGAGACTTCTTTGTAGCGCTGATTTGCCTTTCCAGGTTGCTTGGTTGGCCAAAAAGGGCGTATGCGTTTTTTCCTGAATATATTCAGGAAAAAACGCATACGCCCTTTTTGGCCAAGGGCATCATTGTCGAGGTTTTGCCGCTTTTCCCGTGCTTTAAAGGCGATTCGAATCTACCTCCTGAAATCTGTTTCCTGCAATTCTGCCTTGCTTTCAAATCCTCTTCGTGGCCTTCCCTCAATATATTTGAGGACGAGAGTTATGATTTATAACTCTGCAGGTTTGTGAATTGCAGTGCCCCTGAGCTCCATTTTTCAACTCGCTTTCTTGGGAGCTGGCCGCAAAAGCGCAGGATTGCTTTAGGCCCTATTTTGGTCCCGGGCGGCAGGCTGAGCCTGTGGTTAATTCTTCTTCCTGATGGGAAAATAGAGTGACCTGTGCCTGTCCCAACACCTAGAGCTAGTGTCTCATTGGTTCCCCCTCTTCCCGTTCATCCTCAGGACAAATTGCAACCTGTACGGAACAGGAGGTTAAAGGTGCTGATTCTCCAAGGAGGGAGATTGCTAGTAAAGCGGCTGGAATGGGGAACCCGAGCACAAGGAGATGAGAAATGAGGTGCGTTTTAGAAACCTTTCCCGATCACACGATGTACCATCTTCTGGGTTTCTCATGCATGTTTTCGATGTAGGAAGATGCCCTTGAATCTGGAGATTTGGGACCCATGGGATGGGTACCACGCAGTATTACTCTAAAGGGTCTGCGTTTGCTCACCCAACCTCACCAAACCTCTCAGCCCCAAGAGTGTCTGTCCACCCTTATGTCTCAATCAGCTGTGGGTCTAGATATGGTCAATCCAGGTGGCATCACAGCCCCTGGACGAATTTAGTAAGAATTTCTCTCTCTTTCACTGTCTTTGTTTCACGGGTTTTTAAAAGTGATTGATTTTTATAAAGGGGTTTAGCTGCTTTTCACTGCTGTGTTTATGCCGCTTTACACCCGCTTGACTCACTTACAAAGTGATATCAATACATAGGTTTTAACATTCT